>NC_056743.1:1194797233-1194832233 GCF_019279795.1 Protopterus annectens | reverse complement strand
TCCCAAAAATTCTTCCCTAATATCTTCCTCTTTCTCGGGTCTATGTTCAGCTATTGAAAAAACATATTCTCGAATGGCTAAATATCATACGTAAAACATCTAAACAGTAAATTACCAAACCCGTCTTACTTCAAAAATAAATTCATCAAATGGCCATAGTTGGCCAACATCTGGAATGCAAACAACCAAGGTGGGGGTCTTCACTCACCACACTCCCTAACTATATATACCAACTCCAAGATTGCACTACAGTGGAGAATAGGGCAAATTTAAAAGGTTCCCTTCATTTGCTGTATATCGCGGTACTTTCTGATTGTTGACCAACTAATGCCATTCAATGAATTTATTTTCGAAGCAAGCCGTGTTTGGTAATTTACTGTTTAGATTTTTTATGTATGATAGTTAGCTGTTTGGGGATATAGCCGAACATAGACCCACGCATCTCAGTGTAAAACAGTGTGCTTTAACTAGTTTTATTATTTTGTAGCAGATTCATTATGCAGTACCAAAACAGAATTCTTCTTTTAGGGGTAATAGAGAGTATAGTAGTATAGTAGTCATTATGCAATATAAATGCTTTTACTAGTCGATATATGTCTACTCTAAGAAGTTTGCAACCAGTTGCCAACCTTGCAATGATTAATCCACCAAATATTTGTGCATCTTTGGTTGTATTACTGTTTTCTTAATATAAATTACTGTACAACCAACTTTTTGCATTATCTTATATCCTTTTCTAATCGGTTGTAAATTCCAGGTTGACCCTGAAAATGGTCCACTTTGATCAGTGCTGTACCCTGCTCAACAATGCATAAATAAAATAATTTAAAATAAATACATACTTTTTCAAATCAGAGTCTTTATTAGTGAATGTTAAGTGAGAGGAGATTAAATGAATGAATCACTTTCAGATTTGCTTTGGTTGTGAGAGGAATAGGTTGTCTGCCTGTATGGACTGCAGAGCTACCTGAGGTAGTAAATGGGAGTGAATCTTTTAAGAATCCACTAGTCGCAGAATGCTTTACAGGTGTACATAAGGTGCTCTGGCAGGTGGTGCTCATCATGAGGCATACACCGGATGGTATGCAACAGTATCTCTATTTGCAGCAATGCGCATTTTCACCTCCTACCAAATCAGAAGAAGGGATCATTTGGACTAATATTTTATTGTACAATTTAAATCTAAATCCGAAATAAGCATATTCCAGAGAGTATGATGTGAGCAGTGGCAATTCATAAAAGCATATTTTATCTTTTGAGGAGAGGCTGTCACATGTCGCTTCACCTTTGCAACTGCTTTCAACTGTACCCTTCTACCTGTGCCCAAACAGTTATATCCTCTGTATCGCATCCAGTGTACTGATGCCAAATTTTGAAGCCCTGCACATTGCCTCTCCGATTTTGGTACTGCTCCACTGTGAGCTTTCTAATAGTGTAATTTCCCTTTATCTGTACAACATCCTGAAATGTACCCAGTATCACAGATGTGCCACTACTCGTATGTGGTACAAGTACTGGCACATCTGTGGTACTGAGTATAGATGTTCCACTACTTGTGCTAAGAAAAAAGAATGCAAAGCCTTTGCATCTGTGTACTCTATATACTCTTCATCTGACATCCATCACCCTCTTATTATTGCCAATGCATAGCAGGGTTTAGCTTAGAATTTATTTACTTACTTATTTGTTGTTTGTTCGTTTGTTTATTTATCTTTCTATGTATCTAGTTATCTATGTGTGCACACCAGAGATGTGTACTACTCACATTTGACCTTTTACAGAAACAGCCTCAGTGAATGAGCATTCATATTTGATAGGCATAAATATAAAATGTACATACAGTAGTTATTTAAAGAAGGAAATGTTACCATAGAAGTAAGGATGGCATACATAGAAATATTTACAATGAAGGAAATGTTGTAACAGAAGAAAAGGTTGCTAAGAGATGAAGCAGAGAAAAGGGGGATGTAGTGTAAGTAGGAGAGGAATAGATTGATCAGCTGGGAGGAAGTATTGCAATGATGACAACTGTATGTAATCTGATCTTTTATGGGGGCAGGTATATTTGGCTTGTTCATGTGGGTGTGTATTGAAATCTTTTCTAAAGTTTTTAAGTTTTAAGTTTTTTTCTAATGGAAAGAGGGAGGGATTCCTAGAGAGAGTGGATGAGAATGGAGAAGACATGCCTGGTAGACTGGAGAGGGTTTCTAGGAGTGGAGAGACATGGTGCATTTTGAGACAGGTTTCAGAGGTTGTGTTATGAGTTTTTTTTTTCATGGAGCTTGGCTGAGAGTGGATCAAGAGATTAGAGTTGCAGCAGTTTGAAGAGTTGAGTGCCTAACAGGAGATTAGCTTTTTACTCTTCAAAAAGCCATTTTTTTTTCAAGAGTGAGGCAGTGGTGTCCTTGGTAAAGTGATAGATGGAGTTAAAAGTGTTTTGGACAGTTGTGATGTTTGTTATGTGTGGAAGCAGTGGTGAAAATAGGTAGACAATATTTCAGCTGGCGTTATAGGAAGCATTTCCCAATGGTGGTATGAGCAATACAGGAGAGAAAATGGGAGGCTTTTTGCCCTTAAAAGCAGATAGTTTATTTTTGATTTGGTTTTATCGATGTGAGAGTGGTAGATGAGATACTTGTCAAGCCAGAGGTCAAGGTACTTAAATGAGGTTGCAATTTCCATAACAGAGTTGTTTATGTTAGAAATGGATGACATTAGATGAATATCATTTGGATAGTCTTTGGGAGGCAGAAATGATAAGGTTAGATGGACATTTGGATAGTCTTTGGTAGGTTCCAAAAAATATTGATTATTATTGCCTTCATACCCATAGTGCTCAATTATGCTTTAAATAAGTTCACTAAGACATTTTTTTAGTGCTCTGCAAGCACATAAAGCATAAGTGGGCAATATTAGATATTACAACCAAGCTGATATTTGTCTGCCCATAATACAAGCTGCTGCAGTTCTCTCCTGGGATTTATACACCAAAATATGTTATGAGAACTAAAGGGCACTCAGCTGTCAGATGTTGTTAACTTCTGCAATGATACAGGAATCATGACATCAAATGTAAGCATTAATTCCACTGAGGTGCTTAATTGTTTCTATCAGCTCCACTCTCTCAGTGCTTTTATCAGGTGTCATTTTATCTCATTTCTTGTCTTCTGATATAGACCCTGAAACATTCTGTGTCTGCAGTGGGGGGGGGGGGTCTCCAGAAATGCACATTTTATTATTGCATGCGTGGTCTCAACAGATATCTGTACAAAGGATTAATAACATCACATTTTCTATAGTAATGCCTCTCGATCTGCATTACAGAAACTTCCTTCCAAGTGTTTATTACATTTATGCATTGAATAGTCACATTTACGTCATCTGAAATAAGTATACCCAGGTGCCTTTCTTGTTTTGTAGTTGTTAGTACTCACCTCAGTTATGTAGATTTCTCTTTGTTTTTGTTACTGAGGAGATTTGTCTTGCAGTTTACTGTACTGGCATTAGTTTGTTATATCTGACCACTCCTCTAACCTTGTTTAGTTCCTTTTTTTCTATCTGCTCCACCTTCTGCATCAACCTTACTGCAGAGCATTGCATCATTTGTATTAGACATAGAGTGGGACTAATGGAAATAGACTAGTAATGCAGTAAAGCCACAGTCTGCAACATTACAAATCTGGTATTCATAGGATCATAAGTTCTTACAAAGCTCACAACAAAGAAGCACACAAATGTCACCAAATATTGATAGAAGATGAACAGTATTCCCCATTAAGTAGATTTTCCCTACATATCCCAAGTGAAAAATTGTAATCAACCTTTCAGTAATTCAGATCGGTTGCAATGACTGGCAGAGAAGTGCTCTGCCTGATATGTAAGGTGAAATAGTTCCGGAAATGGTGTACACACTTGGTTAGGTAGCTGCAGCACCAGCTAGTATTATTGTGCTACTATAGGCTTAGGTCGCCAAAATGGGTATTTGTTTTATCACTGGGTTTATTTAGCTGAAAAAGCTCAAAGAATGTGGGGTCATTCATAGCATGAAAGGCTAAGCAGAGATCATCCCTCAGGAACCTATATGAGACTTAATAAAGGAACAGAACTTTTATTAAGTCAGAATAGCTAAATGGACTAAGACTTGAAAGCTTTTTTTTTTATTAATTTGGTTCTTTTTTTTCCCTCTGCATCATCCTATGGGTGTCTATGCAGTGTCACACATCCATTAACAGGTTTACCAGCCACCTCCTAAACCTGAATTACACCTATTAGGACTCAGGCAGACTAGGAACCTAAGGGTGTCCTGTGGTCTAACGATCAACATGTGCCGGGGGGAGTCTTTTTTGACCTGCCCCATTGCTCTCACCACCCTCACAGTTCCAATGGTTAAGTCTAGGAGTGGGCATGCAACAGAAACATGTTACATTTTACCCCACCTCCACAACAACTCAGCCATGTCCATACCCTATTCTGCCTTTAGACATGGCCCCTGATTGTGACATCCCCAGCCTCCACCAGCAATTGTCACCAGAGATGCCCACAGGACAGCTCTCCCCCCAGGGATGGTAATGCTCATCCCTCCCTGCCAGTCTGTCAGTCACCATAGCTGCTAAGTGAACCCAGGTCTGCTGGGCCTTACTCAGGATATTATCTCTCTGTTACCAGAGTGGCTAGGACTTCAGATCTTTTTTGGTAAGGGGACTTGATCTGGATTAACTGCTTAGTGAAGTACACACTGAAGAGGTATTATATTCAATGATGGGCCCCATAAGAGAGGCATAAAGTGAGACTATTGTTTTGGCCATGAAGCGGTACCACTGAGGATAAGTGGTACAAGGTAAAATGATTTTCTAACCACATCAGAGTCATGTTAACCAGAGGAGAGTCTGTCATTAACATAAATACCCCAGTCACTGATGACTTGGTCTGAGTTAAGTGAAATGTTATCTGTACCGTATGTGGTGGGGTTGCTAGATATGCCAAAGGAAACTATGCTGCACTTCTTGCTGTTGAGGGTTATCCAGTATTTGTTTGGTCTAGCACTTGCTGGAGATTGTGAATATCAGAAAGAGATTTGACAATTTCCTATAATTTGTAATCTTCATCAAACTTGATTAGCCATAGTATCTTTATACTAGCTTTCATGTCAAAGAAGTATGTCAAAGTGGGGGGAGGACAGGATAGAGCCATGTGCATACCACCAGTTACATTTTTTCTGTCTAGAACAAATCCTCCCAACCTTAACATCACGGACTCTACCAGATAGCCAGTTAGCTATTAGATACCTAATGAACTAGGTATAAGCTATTGTGGAATAGTGACAGTTTGTCAATAATCCCAGCAGTGGGATGGTATTGAAGGTTTTGGCAATGTCCAGGTAGGCACTGTGGACTGAATGCCCTTTTCCATGGCCTTGGTTACCCTTCTGAAGAGTTCACTTAGATTGGGCAGGCATGGTCTGCCTTTCATAAAGCCAAACTCCCTTATATCCAGGGATACACAATTATCCATTTTATTTGTTAGTGTAGCTGCAATAAGTTGAATAGCCTTGTAAATAATACCAATGAGACCAATAGACCTGCAATCCCTCAAGGTCAGTACAGGGACCACCTTTATACAAGAGCATCACATCTGTTCACACTTAGGGGATGTAACCAATGGAGAGGCTCAGGTTGAAGGGGAGGGAATTTGTTAGGCAAGGCTTAACATTTCTCAGCTGGCATCCAAAGATATTATCAAGACCCATGGAACTGCTTTTTTTTTTTAATTTTGGAAAGTGCCAAATGGACCAATGTTAACACACAGTTCAAAGCAAACATAGACCCACATATGCTGAGGTACTTAAATGTAACCTTCCTAAACCCCAAAAACCACCTAGATGAAGTGCACATAATAAATACTGTCAGCAGCCCTGAATGCACTGTTTCAAAGCAACACTCACATCAACACATGCAGCCACATCTCATGGAGCCTCTTCTTCTAAGCCCATAAGGTAAGTAACCACACAATCCAATATTCTGGTCAATGGAGACTCCCTTGTAAGACACACTGATGCCTCTTTCACTGGACTGAATAAAGAGAAAGTCACGGTCAGTTGCTTCTCAGGGGCCAGGATCCCACACATTACACATGTACCCAGGTCATTGGACCACAAGTACCAGTATGACTTAGTCATAGTCCATGTTGGTGTAAATGACCTGAGATGTACCACCCTAGACTATAAGAAGAGAGGCATCATGGAGCCCTCTGAATACATGTCCCAGGCTGGTATAAGCCTAGAACTAAGCAGCGTTTTACCTTCTCCAAGGATGATGTCACAGTACAAACAGGTGGTGACTGACTTTAATAATCGGCTTAGTTTATGGAGTCATTTTAGGAGGGTGCGATATCTGTCAGCATGGAAGGAGATGGTCACCAGACCACCATGGCAAAGCAGTGTGGTCACCAGACCACACTGCTTTGACAGGGATGGTCTGCACGTCTCCCCTCTAGGTTTTTGAATATTAGCTAAACCATTGTCCTGCCCCATATTGCCTTTTTTAGGCAATGCCAAGCTGAAAGTACTTCCAGCATAGCAAATCAAAACCAAGAAAATCTAAAGGTGTTACTGCTCAGTGCCAGGAGTCTAAACAAAAAACTCCACTTCCTACAAGTATGTCCTCACCCTAGAGAATGCTGACATTTGTGTAGTCACTGAGGCATGGTTTAAAGCTGTGCAGAGCACACCAGCAGTGCAAGGCTTATTATAATACCTTCCACACATGTAGACCAACTACTACACATACATGGATTATAGATGGAGATGTCTTGATTTACATCAAAAATAAATATAACTCAAGACTGGTCAAACAAGACAATGCACTTGAGCTTGTCCATGTTCAAATCACCATAGGCAAAATCTTATACCACTTCCTTTCAAGCTATAGGTCCCCCTCTATGACCCAGGAAACCCATAACATGTATTTAAACTTATTGGAAACACTCGTCATTCAACCCAATACAATATTCATGACAGACTAATTATCCTACTATTAATGGTGAATCATATACAGCACCAAATGTACAGGCACAGAGATTCCTGGATTTTCTAAACACAAACTTCCTGGACCAGATTGTCAATACAACAGCCAGGGGTGCAAACATACTGGATCTGATCCTCACTCCTATGGGAGAGTGCTACAAACACCCTAGTGTAATTCCTTCTCTGGTAAGGTCAGACCACAAAATGGTCTTCTTTGAAGTAAAACTGAAATCTGGAACCCCAGCTAACCCTAAATATTCATAATCTACTCTAAGGCTACCTTTCTACTATTAAGGGATAACCTGACAAATTTCAAGCCTCAATAAACCCTGAGAACACAGCTGTCTATGGGGAACTGTTCATAGAAATCCTATACAAGCATGTTAATAGCTGCATGGAGGCAGCTGTACCCACCAGGAGGAAGTACAGAACTAACTAAAACAAAGACACCCTGGTGGAATCACAACATCAATAGGCTCTCTAACAGAGGGAAGAAAACTGTGGCAAAAATTAGCAGATACAACACCCAGCAGTATAAAAGTACTCTCATCAAACTAAACAAACATTTCAGAGGATTAATAAGTCTACCAAAGCCAAAATTGAGGTAAATTTGGCTTTCCAGGCCAAGGATGACCACAAGGTATTCTTTAGGTATATCCACAACCTCAAAGGCAATACACAATTGTGTGCAGAGCTCATTGTTCATGGAGTCACCTATACTGAGCCAGAAGATATAGCAAACCTACTGGCTGACCAGTTCAAGTCCAACTTTACCCCTCTCTCCCCCTCAAACTTCCCTTAGGAAATACCATCAAATATAACTTCCTCTGCTATCACTAAAGAACAGGTCCTTAATGCTGTCTCTAAGGTCAAGAACGTTGCATCAGTGAGCCCAGACAATATCCCAGGATGCCTTCTAAATAGCAGGAAACATGACATATCAGGCTCTGGAATTGCTATTTAACTGTAACCTCTAAACAAGCTTTATGCCTCACAAATGATGAATAGCAACAATCATCCCTCTGCACAAAGCTGGCCATATTCAGACCCTGTAAACTACAGACACAAGTCTCACTAGTCTCATATGTAAAGCCACGGTAGGAATTATCATGAAAATGATCACTAATGACATAGGAAACCTGCAGACACTAGACCAACCCAGTCTGGTTTCATCAAGGGCAGGTCATACCTACTTAGACTGGTGAACTTCTTTGAGATGGTCACCAAAGCAATGGATGAGGGCAAAATGGTTCACACTGCCTAACATGAACTGGCCAAGATATCTGACACAATACTCCACTCAGGCATTGTTGACAAACTCAAGACGTTAGGAATAAACCCTTATGTCACCTGGTAGATTGCCAGCTGGCTCACTGGCAAGACCTAGGAAGTTAGAATTGGGGAGTCCATCTCTAGAAAGCGTCCAGTCACAAGCAGAGTCCTTCAGGGATTGGTTCTGGGACTGCTGCTTTTTGGCATTGACTTTTCTGAAGTCAGTGCCAATGTCATCAGCCTCTGACTAAATGTGCAGATGACTGCAAATTAGAAACAGTCACAGAATCCACCACCAACACAAATTTTCTCCAGGAAGGGTTGACACAGAGAAATAACTGGTGTCAGAGCCATGGACTAAAACTAAATGCAAAGAAATGCATAATAGAATCCTTTGGGAAGTAAGTCATCCACCCCTGGTAACTATCATATTGACAACACACCCCTAAGTGCTGACCAGTAGTCAGGGACTTGGGTACACATAGACAGTAATCTAGCCTTTGACCATCATGTGTCTAGTGAGGAAATCATTCTATATTGCACAACTTATAAACAAAGGTATGACATCTAGGTCCAAGAAAGTCATTGTTCTACTGTATTTGGCATTCATCATACCTACCATTGAGTACAATGCCCACTTTGGTATGTACCTAACCAAGCATATCAAACAATCAGAACATCCACAGAGGTTCTTTACTAAAAGAATACAAGGCATAGGTAACACATCCTATGCAGAGCACCTCAGGGCCTTATCCCTGTATTCTGTCTCCTACAGGCTTTTGACAGGAGATTTATGCCAAGTGACAGCTCGTGATATCAGACTGCAAGACTGCAGCCCTCCCAGCTGTGAACCACAATGGTACAGTTCTTGAGTCCTACAAATCCTCAGCTCCATACAAAGTGAATCCAGACTGCTTCCTTACTAGTCTGGATTCAGGAAGCAGACTGCTGATTCCCTAGAAGTCTATGTGGTGCTAACCGCATAGACTGGAAGGGGATCAGACTGCAGAGTCAGCAGTCTTGGAATGTTCAAAAGAGCTGAGAAACCAGAAGTGTGCATTCCAGCATGAACACTGGGTTGCAGGAGAAAGCTATGTGGAGGATTAACTCAAGCTGTACAGAACGAAGAAGTGTGTGTGTGTGTGTGTGTGTGTGTGTGTGTGTGTGTGTGTGTGTGTGTGTGTGTGTGTGTGTGTGTGTGTGTGTGTGTGTGTGTGTAATGCCTAAGTTGATTTATACTGGTGGCTAGAGAGAACTCAGGATACCTGCTGGTGGGTTTGAACCCTGTACCTTGGGTGCAGGTAACAAGAGCCTTAATTGCCTACCCATTACCACTTGTGAAATGTTTGCAGATTTTTGCCTCATATTTTGTACAATCTGTGGTTTCTGAGTTTTTAATTCTTTAAATAGTTGATTGTGCAATAGTACCATCATTGCCGCACCGCATAGAGAGTATCTGGTTTGATTCCTTCTGTGTGGAGTCTGCATGTCCTCCCTGTGTTTCTGTGGGTTTGCTCTGGTGTCCTCCCATGTTACAAAGACATGTGTCTGCAGTATTTCTCCCTGGGCCTCTGCTGAAAATTGGCTTTTGTTTCAAGTTAGACTTTTCTGGTTAACAAATGTTAAATAAATAAAATTGACAGGCATTTGAATTTCAGACTTCATATTCTTCAGAAAGTACATAGTAACACAAAACCTTTTATTCTAGCAATTTTCTAAGTTTATAACATGAATATTTTAAATTTGTCCCTATTTTTGGGACTGTATTCCCCCATTATTGGCTTCATCCAGGTTTTTTGTACTAAGGTTGAGAGCTATGGTGAGAACTGACTTCACTGAATATGTTTGAGGGCTGTATTCCCCCATTACTGGCTTTGTCCAGGTGTTTTGTGCTAAGAGGTTGACCACTATGGTGAGAACTGAATTCACTAAATGGTAGCCATTTAAGTTTCAGTCTTCCTCTCTTTCACAAAACAGCTGATTTGGCATTGTGGTATGCTGCTCTGACTGTTTTGCACAGGGTCCTGGGTTCAAGACTTGGTAGTGAAATGCATGGTGACAACACAGCATTTTATTCTAGGAACTTTCCAAGATTATACAAGCAATGTTTAAAATGTGTCACTGGTTTTGGGGCTTTTGACCATCCCCAATACATTTTGGGTTTTTCTAAATTTCTTGTGCTGCAAAGTTGAGAGAGACAGCTGAGTGTTGAGTAGATTTTACAAGGAGCTGAGAACTGCAGGGGAAGAGAAGTTTAGTGCTGCTTATGTTGAGACTGCTTGCATTGTTAATAGCACAACAGGTAGTGTACTTGCTTTTGATGCATAAGGCTGTGGGTTCTGCTCCCACAGCATTTAGATGCATTGCTGATATTGTACTGTGTTGTAAATGGGGTGGATGCTGCCATCTTAAGAATGTCCTCTTTGGTGAAGATACCTAGTAACTATGAACCCATCCATTATTTGCCATCCATTCCCTATTGCAATATTACTAGCTTATAATGTTTTCAATGTAATATAGGCAATTTATTCCTCAAGGGCAACAGGCACTTTATTTGTAGATGAAACAATAAAATATAAAGTTGTTTGCTAGCAGTAACCTCTTCATTAGTTACAGATCTTTTTAATGTAGAATTATTTAAATGACTTTTACTTCTGCAAAGATTGTGCGTATTTTCTGATACTGGTGGATTGTAGAAGTTTGAGTAGACTTTTATGATGGAAATGTTCTCAATTGCGCAGTTTTGTCATTATTGGTGCATGCATTTTGTTTCATTGTTTACTGGAAAAAAATGTTCAAAACAATAAATTTAAAATGCCCTCTAACAACTGTATTGTATTATACAAGGAATATATTTTAATGCAATCAGGAAGGTGCATCACAGAACACATGTATGTTTTGTGTGCAAGGGGCCTATCATTTGAAAATAGCCCAAAGTTAATCTTTATCTGCCACTAGCCAAATGTATTTTTTTCGAATGTGGGTTTCAATGCTGTTTCAATAAATGTGAGTTTCAAGGGCAGAGACATTTTAATGCTAAGTCTGTTTTCATTGTGAGACTGCATTGCTTTGTTTGGCAGATGTCTTAATGTTTGTGCTGTAAAATGCAAAATAAAACTTTCAAATGAAGTCCAAATCATCATAGAAGTAAAGCAGTATGCACATTAGTGTTTATGGTAAATAGGGTGAAATAGCCAAGTAATGCTTCATTGGAATGGCTGCAGGGGAGAGGCTCCATTCGACCATGATTTTGTGAGGGGGAAGGGCGGCAAGCTGAAAGACAGCCCCGGCTGAACTATACCTCTCAATTGTGCAGGTTTTCACAGAATGAATAGATTTTTGCTTCTTATTTAAAGGGCGGCGCAGTGGTGCAGCTGTTAATGCTGTTGCCTCACAGCAAGAGGTTCTCTGTTTCGATTCTCGGCTGGGGTGTCTTCTGTGTGGAGTTTGCATGTTCTCCCTGCATTCGCGTGGATTTCCTCTGGGTACTGCGGTTTCCTCCCACATTCTAAAGACATGCTTCTGGAGCATTTCTCCCCGGGCCACTGCTGAAAACAGGATCTGTGGAACCTAGTCGGACTTTCCCGGTCAACAAATGTTAAATAAAAATAAATAAAAATATTTTTGGTTTGTTCCTCATAAAATTTGTGGTTTTCTGGCAAATCATTTAGGAATTAAGTCACTAAATAATGACAGACACTGAGTTTCAGACTTCATAACCTTCAGAAAAATGCATGCTAAAGCAAGACCTGTTATTCTATCAGCTGTCTCAGTTTATACAAGAGCAATTGTTAGTACTGTTTATATGTTCCCTCAAAAGATTTGGCCTTGTCCAGATTTTCTGCATTAACAGGTTGAGAGGTACGTGCAAATAAATTGCTTTATAGAATTAGGCATATCCAAACCTCTCAACTGTCCCTGATTTTGGCTCAAAATGTTGCTCTTCCCCTAATAATCCCTCCGCAAAATGGAAATTTTGGAAAAAAATATGGAGGGTTTACAATTAATAAATAACTATAATAATCAGACTTATAGATTACTTTTATTTCAGAAATGCATGTAGATTCTTTTATTTTGTCAGCTGCTCAAGTTAGCAGTATTAATATTAAAAAAGTGTCCCTTCTTTGACAGGTTCCCAGCTGTATTGTGTGGCTGTTTTATATTTTTGCATCGCATTTTTGGTCCATTTTTCATAAAATTGCGTTTTTTTTGGAAAATTAGTGGCAAATCATTAAAGACTGAAGTTAGAAAATAATGACAGACATTTGAGTTTCAGATTTCATACCCTTCAGAAAATTCATACTAATGCAAGACCTACTATTCTATTATCTTTCTAAGTTTATAAGAGAAATATTTAAAATTTTTCCTTATTTTTGGGCCTTTGTCCCACTTCTATATATGACTTTGTCCAGATTTTTTGCTCTGAGGTTGAGAGGTATGACAAATGTGTCAGGGCCATCACAGTCAGCCAGAGACATTTCAAATTGTGACATACTTGTTGCACCCCACTCCCTCATGTAGTGACTCTGGATGTGTCCAAGCAAGGCAAGGAGCAGTTATGCAGTGTAAATGTGCAGAGTATCCCCTCATCCAAGGTAGACACAAGTACTACAGTGGCTTTTCATCTGTCCATGATTTTGCAGGATGTTCTGGTTTCTGTCATATTTTTATACTGTTGATTTATGATTATTATTATTCAGAAAGTGCCCTGTTGCTCTGTGTTTAAGTAGCAATGCTTTAATGACCATCACATAAGCTTGTCTGAGACTGTAAGATGCAAGTAAGCTTTAATAAGCATACTGTTAAAGAAATGCCAACATTAAAAGCCTTTCTGTTGTTGCCATGCAGAGAATACTTACATAACTAGATAACGTATAAGCCTTGGGTATTGAAATGCATATGACATTTGTAATAAAGGACAGGATTACATTATTTTAAAAAGCTCATTACATTTGTTGGAGACTTGCAGTCATCTTTGCAGGCTTTACCTGTAAACTAAATAGAATGTCAATCTATTATATGTGGTCCATAACATGTGCAGTAATCCTTTAAGCAATGTATCTTGATCTTGTTTCTTGTTTGCTTTTCATTTTTTACTTTGATCATGTTTTCCCCATGAAACAAGTAGATAGTTGTCAGGCAGCAGGTCTTTTTTTGGATAAGAAACATTTTTACAAGTGGGGGTATCACAGAGATTGCTACTTTCAGCATGTTACTTGGTACTTTAATAAAGTTGAATATAAATTATAATTAGAACTGCAGTGCAAGAAGTGATTTGAGTTGAGTGCTGCTTGTCTCTTATACTTGATTTTGACTATCATTCCAGTAATGTATTTAAAAGTAATTTATTTTTTCATACCTCACAACCTTTTTGTTTCCATCTAGATATTAAGTAAGCTGTCATGCAGCTAACGCATTGAAATATTTATTTTCTTCTACACTTCATTTTGTCTTGATCGGGCTCTCATAATGACGGCTTGGCACCCAGGGCAGCGTATTTAATTAAAGTTTCAGATTTTGTGGTTTTGAGCATAGCTCCTCCCCTTTCTAGTTGGCCGCACCCCTTCCCATTGACCCCCCACCCCCACCCATTCAGCTGTCTCTTGCAGCCCCCTTTTGATTTGAAGTCACCAGCCGCCACTGTCTTTGCCTGGTATACAAGGTATTGTCAGACCCCATCCTCTTGGGCCTCCTGCATAGCCACAAAACAATCAACACCAGAATTACCCACTCTAAAGACTTATATCTTACCTGTGATATAAATAGGACCTGCTGGAGATAAAGGTATGTATCCCAGAGACTACCCCTTCTCTGGAACAAGCTCCCCATCCATGTAAAGTAGAGTTCCTCCCTAATCTAATTCAAGTTTAATTTGGACAATTGGACGGCGAACAGGAAATTCATCCCTGGCTTGGCACTTATGTCTCTTATGGACATAGGTAACTTGTAAATGATTCATCTCCCAAGCTCCTGCTTGCACTTATCAAGGGTACCAGAACTTGTCAGACATTTGGGATGCATGGCTAGGCTTAAAAAGGCCCTTGTATTCATTAGCCTAGTAAACACCTATGAACCTATGCTGATGGCAAAGGTGGTGTAAGGAGGAATTGGGAGGGCAGTGAGAAGGATAGTTGGGTTGAAGTTGAAAGAGGATTTGTCAACAAGAATCTTGGCAATGTCCCTGGTGGCCATAGAAGTAAGTGCCATTTGAAATAAACTTAGTACAGATTTTTGGTTGCTTCTAAGTTTCCTAATACAGATGAAGAAGACCTTACAGTTGTCTTTTTGAACACGTTGTAGGGCTTAGGTCATAGCTGGCCTAAATTTCCTAATGGCAGCCTTAAATGACTTTCTTACCAGTTTAAAATCTTTTAATAATGTTTAAGGGGAGATTGTTTATAAATGGCCATGAAGCTTTTTTCTTTTGTTACAGAGTTTGTTAATGTTCTACCATATATAAATATAGGGTCCCTATTATTTTATGAATTGCGAACGCTGTTTAGTCGAATGTCATTATGCAAAATGGCAAAATACCGAAAGCATGGTATGAAAGTCATTTTCAGGACTTTGCCATTTCCTCCACTGTGGTGCAATCTCAAAGTTGGTATAGTTAAATGGGGGGGGGGGGTGAAGCCCCCACTTTATTTTGTGTTTTGATTTTTTTTTTTTGGATTAGCGATTTTTTTCCCTGGGAAAAAAAAACACTGATCCGTGTGTTCGACATCTTGTGTTTTCAGAGATTGTGGGTTGATTATATAGCATTCGCAATTCATTGTGTTCGCTTATATAATACAGACCCTATATATATATATATATATATATATATATATATATATATATATATATATATATATCATATATCATACAGTAAACAAATTGAACTTTCTGGAAATAAATGAGCAATGACATTACCGCTATATTCAAGGTAAGAATACACAGATACCAAGACAGTGATTTGGGATGGAAACTTAAAGAAATGTCCAGTCAGACACATTCTGCATACCTGTTGGTTTTACCAAACAGAAGAAAAACTAGACAGTTGGTTTTACCAAATAGAAGAAAAACTAGACAGTAAGCTGGTAGAACCCTCTCCCTATACTGGTGGAGTATTTTAAATATACATTCTTAATGCACAATCAAGTCTCATTACTGGTGTAAGTGCACACTATGTGTGTTTAAATTACAGCCTTACGTCACAGTATATGATCTCAGCAGCCTCTGGTGCTGCCTGTAACTAAGCTCTCCCATTTAGGTTTGGTCCTATGTGATGAGACTTGGTGCATACCATCTCTCTTTTAGCACAACTCCCCATTTATTAATTACATGTATAAAAGATATTTCTTCTGTGTTCACACTATAGATTCAAATGCTTACTCCATTCTCCAAATCCCAGTTCCTATGAATGTGAGCCAAAATCCCATCTACTACTTGCATCATCAGTGTCCACCAATATCAGCAAGTCATTGCAACAGCAAGTAGTAAACTCTGTTGGGGATATTATAACCTTATAGTACAAAAAGCACAGGAATATATGAGCAAGCAGAATGTGCATGCAGAAGCTAATCAGCTGCGGTCAGCTGGTGATACTGCCACCTCATTCAAGTTATTCATGTGTACAACCAGATAGTAACACTCCAAAGTTAAAGTCCAATTCAAAAATAAAAAAAAGATCAGGGTGCTTTGGAGATTTACTCAGAGGCAGCCAGATTCTTAACGGAAGTCTCTTCACAGAAAATGAAAAAAAAACATGTTCTTTATCATTTCTTGATTTTTTTTTTTTTTTTGTGCAGAACTTGTAAGTCATTACTGTTCTGTTTTCACTTTGTGGTTTATAGATTGACTGATCATTCTAAATCTATAGCATCATCATATATTGCAATTAGCTGGACTAATTTGCAGTTACAGAAAACCTGTTTCTGGCTTGAAGCAAAAGATGAGGCTGTGGTTCTATAGGGTACATTCTTCACCGGAGGCTGAAGGTGATGCATCTGAAATGAAAGTGCTATTCAAGAATAGAACAATGACAGTCTGTTTTTACTGGGGGATGAAATAAAAGGAAAACAGTAGAAATAATGTTTTTATTTGTTTATTTTTTTTATATTCATGGACTCCATCGTACACATGAGAACTTCACCATACAGGAATGAGCACCTCTAGTGGTCACTATGGGTGGCTGTCCTGTCTGTTTTGAGTGTGAATAAATGGAAGTTAGCAATGAGTCCAATTTTAGTAAAATGAAATTATACTTTTGAGATTATGTTCTTTCCTTTTAAAAAAACTGAGCATCTATTGTCAAAACATGCTGAATAATGAGGGATGGTAAAGCTAATTTTTAATTAAAACATTGCTTCGCTGTGATTTTAAAATATTGAATTTGTGTTGTTTTCACTTTGCTGTGAATTTGTAAAAAGTAGATTCGAGGGCTTATTCATGAAATCTGCACTCCTGTGTATTTCTGCATTCGTAATATGGATGATGTTGCAAAGTCTAGTGGCAGTAAAAGAAAAGGCTTAAGGAATAATTTGTCACCCAGAATTTCAGTAGCACTGACCTAAGAATCCTAAAATGTTCCCTGTGGTTGAGCCTGTTTAAAGGTTGAAAAATCTTGCTACCATCTGGAAAAAAATATAGCAGCTACATAGATATCCATACAGGAATACCCTAGCAAAATAATCAAAAAGTAATAAAGATATTGATGACTCCTTTTGTGTCTATTAATTTAATAGACACACCGATACTTGTCTCTCTTATCCAATATGTACTCACACTGATGCAGTATATAGAATGCAGCTGTGTAGTCTGGAGGTGCTTGTAGGTCTAAGCTACAAATACCATTTCATCTTGCCTGCAGTGAGAATAAGTCCAGGTGTGTGGAGTACGATTGTTAAACAGCACTTCAGCAAACTACTATGGTACCAAGGGAATCCCTTTATTAGCAGAGATGCCTATCTTATTTATAGACTATATCATTCATTACCTTTTTTCTATCAACAACTTTAGAAACCAAAGAAAAGTTAAAAAAAAATAAGTCATATTCCTTCTTTATAATTAACCTATCACTGCTTCACCTGATTCTACCAGATATTTATTTATTTATTTACCAATAAATAAATAACCCATCACTGCTTTATCCGATTCCAGCAGATATTTATTTATTTATTTATTTACCAATAAATAAATAAGTAACCCGTCACTGCTTTAACTGATCCTAGCATATATTTATTTATTTATTTACCAATATATAAATACATACACAAATAAATAACCCATCACTGCTTCACCTGACTCTTGCAGATATGATACAAAGACTGTAATATAAGTTAATTCTGTTTCTTCAAGATAGGATCAATCCAGTGATATCACTATTGGCTTGCTCTTTTTTATATATACTTTTATTTTATTTTCATTTCCTCTCTTTGCGCATCAGCTTAGCTGGGGCCATTTTATCACCCTAATGCTACAGTAATAAATAACCAGGAATAAATTCATATACATTATCTTCAAAATGTAATAAGGTTTGAAGAACTGAATAATTCATTTATTAATGCAAAAAAGTAAAAAGCAGTGAGTTGTTGAACAAACTTTTAATTGATAGATATCATAAAGATGTAAGATCTCTTTTATGCAAAAATTCAATTAAAGTTTTTAAGCAGTAAATTAAAGGTAGAACAGACAGCACCAATAGTTTTGTTTCAGCCATTGGGTTTGAAAGATTGCTGCAATATCAAAGTTTCTCCAAAACTTTGCGTAAAACATTCTGTAATTACCTTTTTCATTTACATCAGCTTTTCTGTACCATGTGCTGGGACTACATTATAAAGGCTGCCCCTACATTCCAAATCTGCATGAAACTTCACCACCAGCATACGAAAGTAATGAATAAAATATCAGGTTACACGCATAATGTACACAATGTGGAATGTTTTCTTTAAGTGTAGTTATATCTTCTTAAAGTGTAGTTTTATTATGGCTACTGTCAAATAATTAGTGTTGAGTTTCGATTTTGAGAAGGTGCAATGTATTTGATGTGATCTGGGTTTGCAAGACTGAAGTTACTGTGGAAAGCACTGAATGTTATTACATTGTAATTAATGTTACTGGAAAGTGCAGTAACAACCCTGCATTCATACTTTTGTTAACTTTTTAAACTGCACCTCATTTTACAGTGTACTGGGCAGTGGGCCAGATTGAACTATGGCTGCAGTTTAATTACACTGTCCTTAGTGGTGAAAAGGTACAGACTGGCTGCAGAATCAGGGCATCTGATCAATGTTCATAGGTTCATACGCTCATAGGCGTTACCAGGCTAATGACCACAAGGGCCTTTTTAAGCCTAGCCATGCATCCCAAATCTCTGACAAGTTCTGATACCCTTGATAAGTGTAAGCATGAGCCTGGGAGATTAACTATTTACAGGTTACCTGTTTGCATCCGAGACATAGGTGCCTAACGAGGGATGAATTTCCATTTTCCCATCCAATTGTCCAAGTTGCACTTGAATTGGATAAGGGAGGAACTCTGCTTCACATGGATGGGGAGACTGTTCAATATACGGAGTAGTCTGTGGGATACATATCTATCTCTCCAGCAGGTCCTGTTTATATCACAGGCAAGGTTTACGTCTTTAGAATGGGTAATTCTGGTGCTCTTTGTTTTGTGGATATGTAGGAGATCCATCAGAGTGGGGTCTGACAATGCCCTGTATGCCAGGCATAGATGTCCCTCAAAAGCCTGTAGGAGACAGAATACAGGGATAGGGCCTTGAGGCAGTCTGCGGAGGACATATTACTTATGCCCTGTATTCTTTTAGTGAGGAACCTCTGTAGACGCTCCAGTTGTTGTACATGGCCCTTCCCCCGCTGCTGTGTGACAGTGCAGTTACTGCATCTAAGTAAGGAAGGTGTCCCCTGTAAAAGCACTTGTTTTTGTGAAAGAATAATGTTAATAACATGTCATTTTATTTACTGGGCTTAGTGTTTGTGCCCTTGACATACTAATGTGTATCTGCATAATGTATATATTTTGTTATATTTAGCTGGCACATAAATAGATGTAAGATGATATTTATATACACTATCCATGGATATCAGTACAGAATGTGTTGCAAACTGAGACATATTTATAATACGTCTTGCTGCTTTCTTGTACATGGAGACGTTGCCTTTTGTTGTATAGCAAGGAGTCAGAACAATAAGTAAATCCATAGGTATCGGTACTATACGCTCCTCTGTTTTGTACGACATTCTGAAATTGCGTTCTCATTCCTATTCTCTAACTAGCACATGGCAAGTACTTGTTAAGCATTAAACTGTTCAATATGTAATCTTGTTACACCTTCGTCTGGGTCATAAATCTTGTTATATCTCGTGGGTGAAGAAAGCAGACCAGTATAATGGCATATGAAGCACAACACAGATGAGCACCACAAGGTAAAAATGAAAATGTGTAGAAGCAAACGAGTCAAGTAAAAAGCAGCCTAACTTCAAAAACAAATGAGTGCAGCTCTTTAGATGGTCAAGAAAAATACTCAGTCACATCCCACATTTATCAAAAAAGTGTTCGTGACAAAGAAGTTAAGTACTACTCTAGCTGCCCTTGTAGATCATTTTGAGCTTAGCCAATGTTCCTTTCAAAGGTTAAAATCAAATCCTGAACCTTGTATCTGTGAGGTAAGCAGCTTAACCATTTTACCGACTCCCAAAACAAGCGGGAGAAACGGAAAGGACAATGCTGATGAAAACAAAAATAAAAATTAAAACTGTCATCCATCACAAAGAATAAAATACGATTGTAACAATTTTACCAGGGTATTGTATGTCTCAAGGAGTGCCGGAATAATTATGGCCTCGCATGTAAAGCTTGAGGGGTCCACGGCAGAGCTAGCCACCCAGCAGTGTAAACATTGGCTCTAGATCAGTGGTGCACAACCTTTTTGTGGGAAGGGCCACTACACAAATTCTTAATGCCTCTGCAAGCTACTTCAAAATATAGTAAGTCGCTAGAAGTTAACAATAGGTACAGGTGACTGCCTGGCATTTTTACTTAAGACAGCAGTCATGAAATTGCCTGTTTTCTACATCAACTTTGCATTTAACTTTATTCTGGCTTGCAGCCATACCTTATTACAAACTCTTGCAGAAAGTTACTTCTGTTTACAGACTACAAGTTATAAACAAGAAAGTATAGTTACTTCCAAGGCTACAATTAGAGGTGTGCGCAAGTGCAGTCAATTAGGGAAGTAAACACTTGCTAGAAAGTTTGCATGACTGGAGTAAGGTATAGCATTTTTCACTTTTTTTAAAATTTTTGGTTACTCTCTGGGGGCCAGATGACATTGCGTACCAGGCTAGATTTGGCCCCTGGACTGGACATTGTGCACCACTCCTCTAGATGATTGTCACAGCTGAAGTGACACCCTGATCCCATGTGCAAAAATGAGAAAAGGCAAAAATGGGAAAAGGGGTTGAGGACAGATATATGGATGGATATAAAGCTTGAAGGGTCATAATTACTACTACATATATCTGAAAGGTATAACTGTTTGATAAACATTGCTTTATTAGCCATTATTTCTATGCTATAGTATTCTGTTGTTCTGCTTGTCACTCTGCTTGGACTACTAACAATAATGTACCATTTTACAAATCTTACAGTGCATTTTTTATTCATTCACAGACTCTGAGAGATATGCATGTACTGTAGTTTTGTATTTACTACTAAGCTTTTTACCCAAGACCCCATTTGCCACACTATCAATGCAAAAAAAAATAGCAAATAAATAAATAAAGTAAAAGATGCTAAAAAAGTTAAACATTATCAGTCAGTGCAGCCAGGCCACATTAGTGTACTCAGCTTAATTAAAAAAAAACATTGGTCATCCTACACTGGAACTTTCAGTAACTTTTCAGAACCAGTTTTATAGAAAAGAATGTCAAGGAAAAGAAAGGGTACTGATAGGTTTCATCAAAGGAATCAAGACATTAAATAGTTACAGGACTGATATGAAAGACCAAGGAACCTGAACTTTTTATGGCTAGCAAACACTCGGCTCATTCTGTGCAAAGGGTTATGTTTACTTATGAGAATGTTTAAATACAAAGTTAATGGATATTGTCTTCTGTATCGGCATCATATTCACCACACTTAATGTCTAGAGGTTTCATATATGATAAGCAAATGCTCAGTCAAAGCTTCCAAAGGTGGAATGGATATAAAAATGACAAGCAGTATCATTGACGTTAAATGAAACATTCTTTTCAGTGGATTGTTCTTTGGTCATTTTTAGTGCATTTTGAAAGGTTATCATAGATGCTATTAAATAAAATCAATCTGTGCTTTTCACGAGTTATTAATCTATTAACTGAAACCATGTTTCCAATTATTACATCAGCATGCAAGGTCTACTTCACTGATGCTTAGCAACTAAATCAGCTTCAGGGGTCTCTAATCCTGCAAATCTCAGGCAGCGACAACATATTGTTCAGGAAAGGATATATCATACAACTGGCAGGCTAGATGTTACTCCATACATGCAGCACATAGCTGCCAAAGAGCAGGATTTGTAATAAGCAGGAAGCAAAAGAAACACACTGCAGATAAATAAATAAGGTATAAGTGACTTGGTTAACTGACTTACAAAGTGGGTTTCAGTACATGATTGTCTTTTTATCCATTATCTTTTTTAAATGGGAAGGGGTCATAAACTAATAAAATGGTACAGGGGCAGTACAATGACAGCAGTTGTACATGAAGAAGTAAGAACACTTGAACACATGCACAGATTAGAAATTATAAGCAATTGATTAGCAGTCCCAGGCATACCTCTCAACTTTACAAATTTTCACAGAACGTCCAGATTTTTGGCTCATATGCTTGGTCTTTTTCTCATAAAATTGTTTTTTTCTGGCATATTCATTGAGGATTGAAATCAGAAAATAATGGCAGACATTTGAGGTTCAGATTTTTCATACCCTTCAGAAAATTCATGCTAATTCTAAGCAATATTTAAAAAGTGTCCCAATTTTGGGGCCTTGGTACCTCCATTATTTATGACTTTGCCCAGTTTCTTTCTCTAAGAGGTTGAGAGGTATGGTCGCAGGGAACACCTTTGTAGACACAAGAAATAACAAAAGCAACCAAAAAAACAGGTTCTTTCGAAATAAATAAACACAGAAACATAGAAATATAAACTTTTAACAGCAGTTGAAGACCACTTAAGCCATTAGATCAGCACACTTCCTCTATATTTAATAAACTAATGATTTTCAGTGACCAATTTATACCTCCTATCAGAATCATTGCACTACATGTTATATCATTTTAAATTACTTCACTGTTTTTGAACCCCATAGCCTCCAATGCAATAATTTTTCATGAATTAACCACCACCCATATGAGAAATATTTCCTCATATTGTCCCTTAGCTATCTGCACTGTTCTCAAACTATTCCCCTCTTTTATTCTCACAATTTTTTTCAATCTATCCAGAGTACTCTGCATTCCTACAAAACAAACTCATTAGCAAAAACTACAAGAAAATCCTAGCCTTGCCAGAGTTTTCACTGTGAGATACCTTAAACCTCCTGGAATAGAGGCCTGTGGGATATATGCAAATCTCCCCTTAAGGACATCGTGTTTCAGATATATGGCTTCCTTTTTAAGTCTTTATGGACAAATTCAGGGCAACAAAGCCAAATGCCACTAGCTGTGGACATGAACATTTTGGCGTTCTTATGACCTTGTCACCACAGCATAAGTGGACTGTTTGGCTATACTGTAGAAACACAAGGCCTTTAAACCCAGATGATGTCTATAAGCCTTAAGGTGTCCTTAAGGTCAGCTTCTTGTAGGTTTTACTAATTGGTTTGTTTGTGTCACCTCCTGACAAAAGTTTATTAACAAAGTTTTGGTCTCGCAGTTACAAGCAAGGGAGAAAGAAAATTAAGTGGTGAAGTATTACATGTCATAGAAAAAGAAGTCCAAGATGGAAAGGCTAAATAATGAACAAAAAAATGTTTCTGCACAGCCCCATGGAAAGATGCCCTGCCATGACATGGTTCATCAGGTACTAGACCAGGAAGACAGGGAGGTTACAATAAAGGAAGTTTTCTGTGAGATCAAAAAGAAAATGAGAAAGTGCTAGTAGAAGCAACAGAGGCAATCAGTGAGTACTCTGATGCTATCCAAAAGAGAAAGTGCTAGTAGAAGCAACAGAGGCAATCAGGGAGTACTCTGATGTTATCCAAATGAGAAAGTGCTAGTAAAAGTAACAGAGGCACTCAGGGAGTACACTGATGCTATCCAAATGAGAAATTGGTAGTAGAAGTAACAGAGGCAATCAGGGAGTACTCTGATACTATCCAAATGTTGATACAAGAAAAGGAGATGTAAAAAATGAAGGTGGCAGCTTCAGAAGTAAGGATTGAGCTTATGGAAACATCACTCTATTGCCATGAGGAAAGAGCATGAAGAAAAAAAAATAAGACCGACAGGTATACCAGAGAGTAGTCTGTGGAGAGACTTTAAAGGCTTCATTTAAAGACTATTATCTAAATGGAAAAAGTCACCAGAAACAGAACACACCTTAGAGAAAGCACATAGGACTGCATGGCTATTGGATGGAGCACAACACAGATTCTCAAGATAAATAATAAATAAAGATAAATAATTGTAAGGTTTTCCACATACTCACCTGAAGATAAAGTCCTGTCTCTGCTATGGAAACTAGGCATGATGTGGGGAGGTTCAAGTGTATGCTGATCAGGATTATTCAGCTAACACCAGAAAGAAATGAGATGCATGTATCCCTGTTCAAAGACTGGCCAAAATCAAGGGGATCATATTTAAAATGATGTATCCAGCTCTAATTAGACTCATGTGACCGGGAGAACCAAAGAATTCTAATAACACAAAGGAAGTGAAGCATGCTCTAGAATAACACAGAGGAAGTGAAGCATGCTCTAGAATAACACAGAGGAAGTGAAGCATGCTCTAGAATAACACAGAGGAATGATCTAGAATAACACAGAAGAAGTGAAGCATGCTCTAGAATAACACAGATGAAGTGAAGAATGCTCTAGAATAACACAGAGGAAGTGAAGCATGCTCTAGAATAACACAGAGGAAGTGAAGAATGCTCTAGAATAACAGAGGAAGTGAAGCATGCTCTAGAATAACACAGAGGAAGTGAAGAATGCTCTAGACACTATGGCACATGACACAGAAACAAGTAATGCAAATGAGGGGAGACCAAGTAAGCAGCTGGAGGAAGAACAAGTGCCTAAAGGTGTAGATATAACATCAAAAGGCATTTTCTCAGTGTTTAAGAAATACCAAGCCCTTAGGAAAAGGGCAGATGTACCAGAAACCCTGCAAGAACAAAGGAAGAGAAGGAGACTAATAGATGCAAGCTTAAGACTAAAATCTATTTCATTCTATAGGTAAAAGGACTGCTTTGTATGATTGCTATTAGATTACAAATGCATGGACACATGAAAGGGATAGGAGAATAATAAGTGAAAGGCCTGCCGTGGTGGAGTTTTCAGTTGTCTCTAGAACAGAAGCTGCTGTTAAAAAAATGGACAATTAGTAGGTTATATAAAATATTGCATCACAATAAGAATCGGTCAGTGGAGGTTAAAAATGATTGGAAAAGAGACTGCAAAAGCAATTTATAAGAGAACAATGGGAGGACATATGTAGGGCTCCCAAGTATATAACAAAGTCCAGAAGATTTAGAATCTTTGCTTGGTATTTTTATAACCCAAGCAGATTTCAAATATTTTTCCTAAAGTAGATTGAGTTAGCAGATTTAAAAAGTTCCCTACAGAGTACTCTTGTCAAAATATTGGGTGAGCAAATGTCTGTAACTAAGGAAATGATTCTTTTGAGCTGGTTTACAGGACCTGAACTGCCTAAACATAGTTAGGTCCTTATTAAGTGTAATTTTGTTGGCTGCCGAAAAAGCAATCACTAGAAAATAGAAATCAAAGTCTAAATCAACTGTATTTGAAGTGCTGAATATTATAAAAGAGATAAAAGAACTGGAAGACGGATTTTAGAAAAGGGAAGGAGCAGATTACATAGAAATAAATGGGAACTGTGAGAAAAATGCATGCAGAATAATGTCCAGGAGGAGAAAGAGTGAGCTTTAAGGGATGTCAGGAAATTAGCAATTAACGTAATGCTAGACTGATAGTTACAAAGTAAGAAAAGGTATGTGATGTATCATGTATGTAAATGGAAAAAATGTTTATATGGCTTGTTTTCTTTTCTTTTAATATATGTCTGCTTATGTCTTAAATGATAATTTGATAAAGGTGTTTAAGAAATACATGGACACAAACTGTTTTTTGTTAAAATAAAGTATTGCATGTAATGAAAACAATTAATAACATATTTCAATATACTTTAATAATATAGTAGTATGCAATGGGCTTTTTCTTTGACAGACAGGCAGTTGGGAAGTGAAGTGTATTATTTTCTGCTATATTGTAAGCTGTACCAAACTGAGCATACAACAGATGGCATTGCCCAAGGTAAAGGGGACACAGTCAGATAAGAGACATGGTGAGGTAATAATCACCCAAGACTTAGTACAAGCCAATGTGGGGGAAAGTACTCCCAATTCAATGCAACTTTATTTGAGATTGGGAAGGGACAGAGACAAGTATGAAAAAAGGAAAGTGGACAGGAGGAGAAAAGGTAAAAGAAAAATGTTAATATCCTACTTTTTGTAGGCAAAGAAGATACACTGTAGATTGTGAAGAGGTTAGTGGGGATGTGGTTCATCACAGCGGGATGTGCAGGTACATGAGAAATATAACATGAAGTTTATAAATGTGGCAGTCACACTTGTCCCATGATTGTTTAAAGGAATACAGGCAGGTAAAGCGGCTGCAAGGAATAAGAGACTGGCTACTATGATAAACAGACAGTTGACATAAAAACTATTGTGAGAGAGCCCTTTGCCTTTGAGATGAGCAGGAGAGAAAACACCAGAGTAGAAGACAATTATGAATATACTGCCTAAAAATAGAAGATGTTAAAGCAGCAGGGTAGGTAGCTATTTCAAATTATATTGATTGAAGGAGAGTTTCAATAATATGCATATTGTATTAGCAATAAATGCAACCATATATACTAAAAAAATGAAGAACAGGCTACAAAGTCCCTTAAATTTCACAAATAATACCCTCTTTTGATAAA
The DNA here is from genome assembly GCF_019279795.1 of Protopterus annectens. Taxonomy (NCBI): domain Eukaryota; kingdom Metazoa; phylum Chordata; order Ceratodontiformes; family Protopteridae; genus Protopterus; species Protopterus annectens. The sequence goes on along the minus strand of NC_056743.1, from coordinate 1,194,805,733 downwards.
TCTTCTTCAGATTGCTAATAATTTAAGACTGTAAATGTCTTTTAATACCCAAGATTTAAAGCGGTCTTTCACTCTTCCTTAACAATAGACCAATCACAATTGTTCAAAGTAGACATACCTTCTTTTCAACCAATAATTAGCCTTCCAGCTTTCAGTTTTAATCTCAATGGAATCAAGAAGATTTTCACTCTTCCTTAATATTAGACCAATCACTATTGTCTAAAACAGACACACCTTCTTGTCAGCCAATAGTTGGTCTTCTAGCTTTCAGCATTGGTCTTAATGGAATCACCGCATTTAGACCAGAAAACTGATCTGCTCTTAAATTAATTATCCATCTGATCTCTTTCATTTCTGTTTGATTATTTAAATCACCTTGCTTCATTCTCACAAAAATTTGTACTATTACTTTAAACAAAAAAGAATGTGTGGGAAAAGTATTAGCATGTGCAGCAAGGGAATTATGTAAATCCTTTGTGCGGATGTCTCTCAAATGTCTCAGGATACGTTTTTAAAGGCTTGCCTACATAGTAAGCCGGACATGACGTACAGGTCACCAAATATACAACATTTGGAGTACTACATGTAGCTTTCAAATTGAATGTATATTCCTTTCCAGTATTCGGTTGACAAAAGGAATTGCTACAATCGATGTGTTCACAAGCTAAGCAGTTTCCACATCTAAATGTGCCTTTAGGGCCCAAGATCTCAGGTTTCAGAAAGCTGTCTTTTGTACATAATAGCCTTTTAATATTCTTCCTATTCTTATACCCAAAGCTTGGGTTATCCCCTACAATCTCCATCAATTTGGGGTCTTGGGTTAGGATGGGCCAGAATTGATATATTACTTTCTGAATCTGCGCATTATCTGTACTGTATGTCATCATCACCCTTAGTCTGTTGTCCTTCTGTTCAGTACTACCTTGTTGTTTCTTACGTACTCCAAAATTAATTTTTCCATGATCTATTTCCCTACTTAATTTTTCCATTGGAATGTAGGTATCCTTTTCACTATAACCACGTGCTCTTAGATTATTTTGCAAATTCTGGATCTTTCTGTATAAATGCACCTTGAGTGCATCTCTTCAAAATTCTTGAAATTTCATTCTGCGTGATGTTTTTTGTGATGTGTCTGGGATGCATACTACTTTTATGCAGATAATGGTTTCTCCATGTGCTTTTTCTATGCAATGCTGTACTAATTTTATTCCCCTCTTCCAAGGTGATGTTAACATCCAGGAAGTTAACAGACATTCGAGACTATTCTGCTGCTAATTTCAAAAAAGTAATAGTTCCATTTATATACTCTAAAAATAGAAGGAATTGATTTTCATCTCCTTCCCAAAGCACAAAAAGGTCGTCCACAAACGGCCATAGAATAAAACATTCTTGTGGCAAGGGTTAAGAGGATTAAGTATATGGGTGTGCTCCCATTCTGCCATTACAAGATTTGAATAACTGTTCACGCAGGGGGTGCCCATGGCAACCCCCCTGACGCTGCCAGTGAATAGATTGTCCATACGCAAAATAATTGTTCTCAAGAATTAACGACAACAGTGTGCACAATTTATCAACCTCTGTTCCGTTAAGGCTGCGTGTTATGATTTCCTGTATGTTTTTTATTGGATTATTAGGATTATATTGATTATACAAGATGCTCTGATGGGGAACAGTAGAGAGGCCCTATTTCTACAGGATAGACTTGGAGTATCTCTTTCTGGTGTTAAGAAAGTTAGAACTTTTTAATGATCTAGTAACAGTATTGCAGGGGTTATATGAAAAAGCTACCACACAGGTTAAGATTTTGGGTACACTGTTAGTCCCTGTGTATATTGCAAGGTTGACTGAGCAGGGGTGCCCATTAGCACTTCTCCTATTCACATTGTACTAGGATAAGACACTCAGGGGTGAGGAGATATGATTGGGGGTGTATGGAGCTGAAGATAATCCTTTACGCTGTGACATTATCATCTCAGTTAGTGACCCAGAGAGAGAAAGAGATCCACATGAGGTACTGGACTTAATGTCAGGGTATAAAATCAAGGCGGATAAAAGAAAGACAATAGCTTTGAATGTGGGAGACCAAGAGAAAATAAAGGAGGCACAGCAGCAGTAGTAAAAGGATAACAAAATCTGATATTTAGGAGTCTGGCTCAGAGCTATATAGGAGGAGTCAAGGGGCCATTCATAAAATAAAGTACTGGTACAAATACAGATAAAACTTAAGAAGTGGAGCTTATTAGAGCAAAAGGTTCAAGCTTTTTGGTGCAGATCAGGAAAGAAAAATCTGAAGAGAGTAAGGAATTGGATGAGAGATTTGATCAAGGGAGGTGGAAACCTGATGGTGGCATGGAGGAAATTGTTAATGCCAGAAGAGAAGGGGGGGCTGGCATTTCCAGATCCAGAAGATTACATGTGAGCAGTCCAGCTGAGCTTTTCAGTTAAGATCTTAGAAATATTTAAAGGGGTAAAGTGGAAATAGATGTTAATTGAAAGGAATAAATGGTTAGTGCATGGATATGCTGGAACATATGTGGAGGAGGGAAACACAAATGTTCGACTCACATATCCCAGACATGTTAGAGTTTTAAGCTGTATGTTCCAGAGAACTAATATGAAGAGTTGGAAACAAGATATTTTACCAATTGGAGGGGTGAGATATAAAGGGAAGATGGACCCCGAGGAGCTAAGGTAAAAAGAACTTAGACCCAAGTTAAAATAGTTTAAGGAGATGCTGGTTGGAAACAAGCTGATTAAATGGGGGGAAACACAAGAGATATAGAATTTCCAAATTAAAGTGTCCTTATACTAGCTAGTACTGACAGAAGATGGCAAACACACTTAGTGTATTAAAATACAGGAGGAAGAAAGGCCTGGACTGATTAAATGGATCACTGAGTATAGAAAAGGGGACTATGTAAGTAGAAGACTGATAGCAAGAACCTATAGCATGGCTAGGGAACAGGAACAGGTAACAGCTAAGGAGCTGGTAAAGACATACAGAATATTTTTGAGCATAAATGTGTGGACAGTGGGACCAGATGGGGGTGGTGGTCAAACAAGTGATAAAGTTAAAGGAATTTAGGATCATTGAATAGAAGTGCCTGCACAAATATTTTTAACCCTAGTAAAAATATGTAGGTTGTACCCAAGAAGAGTTATGATGTGTTAGGTAGGTAAAAGGAACTTTGTGGATGATTGGAGACATATTTTCTGACACTGCTATATGTTAGTAGATTTTAACAGGGAATTGAATGCTATGCTTAGGAAGATAGAAAGATATGACAAAGGATTAAAAGAAGACAGATGGTTCCTAGAGACTGATATTGATTAGATAGAAAGGGAAGCAAATTATCAGATGGTGGAACTGATCTTATTATTAAGCAGGAAGGTACCAGCAAGGTTATGAAAATAAAATAAAATAAAAAAATGACAAGGACCTAACTAAATTAATATGAAAATACAAAGAAGATGAAGAATTAATATTCAGAAGTGCAGACAAAAATATGAAAGTGGCTAGTTTGGCAAGAATACATACAAGATTGGTAAAAATAAAATAAAGGATAGTGGAAAATATGGTCTCAGCATTCTAAGGGGAAAGTGGGGAGACTGTAAATAGTGTAAATAGATTTTACAAACCTATGTGGTACGTTCAGAGAGGGGATATAAAATAAAAATGAGGAAAACAGACAAGAAAGAAGTCAAGGTAATAAAAACAGTATGAGGCAAGAAGAAAACTGATAAGTAGAAGATGAGGGCAAAATTGGATTACAGAATATAAAGAAATAGTGTTGTAAGAAAACTGGAGAGTCATGAGGGATAAAATTGCCTGCTGGTTTCAGACTGAATGGTAGCTTAAGCAAATCTAAATATAATGCCACAAATCTTGTCACTCATTTAATTTAAATCTTCAGATTGTTAGCATTATTCTCTGAATTGGCTGCTTAATAGAAAAAGGAATATTGATAAGTCATGTTGAGGGCATAGATAGACAAATGCAGACTATTCACATATGCTTTGGACCTGTCAATATACACAGAATATTTGGAATTTAGTCATTAATGGTTTCAAGTATACAAGTATTCCATTAATGAAGATGGATAACATGGCCTACTGGTTGTTAAGAAAATTTCCATGTCAAGGGCAGATATCACAATCTTGTAAACAGTAGACTTCTGCTGTGATTTCTTCTCTATAGGCAATAACTATTACATACATTAAAAGAGCTAAGAGTATGAATCAATACAGTTAAAATTTGGAAAGCTTTGGTTTACAAAGTTTTAATGCGAAAAATATAAAGAATGCTGGTGTATCTTTTACCATGCTATTCATATAGTGATATTTTACTAAAGAAAATATAAAGAATGCTGGTGTATCTTTTACCATGCTATTCATATAGTGATATTTTACTAAAGAAAATATAAAGAATGCTGGTGTATCTTTTACTATGCTATTCAAATTTTGATATTTTACTAAAGTACTTTAAAGTTTTAATGTTACAGGGAATTTGGTCATGATGTATTAATGTTATATGTTCATGCAAAATAAAATTTCCTTTCTTAAAAAAAAAAAGATTTTTTTGCTCGGATCTAAGGGCCTCATTTGGAGAGTACGGACATGAGTGGGTTGCGATGGGTATGTAGAAGATCAATGGAGAATTTTATGGGTTTTCTTAAAGTGGGTCCTTTGTACAAGACAGCAAGTGGATTCATTTAAGGAAATTGGGGAACTCAAGCCACTGAAGTTGTTTAATTACTTCACAGTGGTGGCTTCAAGTAGTAGAGATGGTAGCAGACTAGGCAATTTCATTGTAGATCTGCTCAAGATTTGAGAGGTTTGTAGAATGTAGGCTGGCATACATACAATTTTACTTTCTAACCAGTCTTTTCTCAATTAAAAAAACACTTTATATTAATGGTTTTACTAAGATCACAAAAATGTATCAGCTTGCAGATGCACTTATCAGCACTGTAACAGCATGTCTTATTAGGTTATACAACTCAGTGTGAAATGTTTGCTGTCACAGCAGTACTCACCAAATCCAAAGCCAGATATTTTAAAACGTAAAGCAGATGAGATGTATTTGTGCTATTAAGAAGCACAACTTATGAAAAAAAACTGCTACCTGGGGTACAAACAATTAGGTGTGATCAGTACACTAATGAGGAACACATACATACATTCATACACACATTTATGCAGCCTCATCCATAGCCCTACAGATATGCACACTCATGTCCACACACATGCACAATAATACACACCTGCACCCCTCCACACATCTTTGCTGAACTTACCTGCATGATACCTTCCACAGGAGGAAATGGGTTAGCATTATATTTTCAAGACAGTCAGTTTTTCCTCCTAGCATAAACTTTTACTTGACTGAGCAATTCTTTGAATCACTAGGCCAAGCAAATAGGATAATGTGGACATTTCCTTGGGAGAGCATTAGCATGTGGTTTCAACCATGAGAAAACATTCCAAGCTAAGGCCTTACATTTCACAAAGCCTTTCTGAATCCCACAGTATGTCTAAACAGAAAAAGGAAAGCATAAAAAACACTTTTTTCATGTTTAAAAAAGGGAATAACTTTAAAATAAAACATGCAGGTTTATGATTACGTCACCAGTCATAACCAGAATGTTATGTGCTCTAGAGATAAAACTGAAGAACCCAACATGTAGAGCAAAGATAGCGGTGAATTTCTTCAAATCTTTTTTTAAGCACACATAACTAAATGAAGCTTTAATCAACAATCTTGCCATCGTTCTTTATAGTGGATGGAGCTCAGGTGATTCCCAAAACTGAAGTTCTTATCCACGTTTAGTCACTGTATTTCTTTAAAAAAAAAAAGCACATGCTGTACATATAACTACAGGGTACAAGAGTAGTGACCATAACTGTTCAAGTCTTTGCACTACAGAGTAGGGTCCTTTGTACAAGACAGCAATGTTCATTTTTTTTTTAATTTACTTAATAGTTCCTTTAAAATGGAATGGGAAACAGCCAAGACCCCTGCTTTTTCCTTAATAAACTGGCAGGAAGAGACTTCTATCAGCATAAACAGGGACACTTCTTGAAGAATTCAGCACATACCAAGGATCTACTTATGTTTAGAACCAGGTAACTCACTTATGGTACATAGGTGTGTTGACTTGGGCTAAAATGTTGTTTCTGTGGTGTGCAATGCTGATCTTTGTAATGAATGGGATTTTCACATAAGAGCCTCTATGTAAAAATGTTGTTATATGAAGGCTTTTATGTAAGAACCTTGCTATTACAAATATATTATTTAGTTATTTTTCATTTTTTAACTTTAATGAGCATCTTCTACTAGTACAAGCCGTGTGAAACTTGTTTAGCATGCATATCTCCTTGAAATAAATGGGTGGCCACGGTGGTGCAGTGGTTAGCATTGCCACCTCACAGCAAGAGGTTCTCCAGTTTGATCCTTGGCTGGGGTGCCTTCTGTGCAGAGTCTGCATGTCCTCCCTGTGGTCGCATGGGTTTCATCCAGGTGCTCCAGTTTCCTCCCAAAGACATGCTGCAGGTGGATTGGACACTCTAAATTGGCCCTAGGTGTATGTGCGTGTGCGTGCCTTCTGTGGAAGGTTGGGTACCAGGCTGGCAACTCAACACCGTAAAACTCCACTGCCAATCATGAGCGGACAAGGTGATCCGCTGTGGCAACCCCTAACCAGGATAAGCCAAAAGAAGAAGATCTCCTTGAAATAAGTAGTTTCACATGCATAAATATTCATTTTTTTTAATTTAATACATTATCAACTTTTTGTAATGAGAAAAAAGAGACATAAAAAGTAATTTACCCACAATTAAAAATAACTTTGTTTATTTTATTTATTCAAGTACTACATAATATTTTTCATTGATGAAGTAAGAATAATATACCACACACATACAAATGTATACATACAGTATACAAATATAACAGAGTACTGAGACACTATAGGTCTGGGACATGGCTGTGCCAGAATACAGAGCCTTGAAAAGCAACAGAGAAGATAAAAATGTGTGTGTGTGTGTGTGTGTGTGTGTGTGTGTGTGTGTGTGTGTGTGTGTGTGTGTGTGTGTGTGTGTGTGTGTGTGTGTGTGTATGTGCGTCTGTGTGTGTGTGTCTGTATGTCTGTGTGTGTGTGTGTCTGTGTGTGTGTGTCTGTGTGTCTGTGTGTGTACAGTGACTGCATATAAGAGTTTTTTAGAAACAGCAGAGCATGCGGTGATGAAAGGGGCAAATGTATACAAAAATGATAATGATCAGTTGGTATGCTTTGCTAAATTAGGGGATGATGACAAAGGGATACAATGTGTGTCTGCATTCTAATATCCTGAGAGCAAGCAAGGGCTGAAGTTGCATTCTTTTGCAAACAGCCAAAAGTAGCAGAACAGGAGATTGTCATAAATTAGGTAGATAGAGGAAATAAAAATGCAGAGAGTGGTTGAAAAGGATGATGGTTCCACTGGCTAATGGGGACTATACCAGAGTATGACACACCATCTGGGCAAGGACGGCAAAAAAAAAGAAAGCCAAAACAGTGATGTGGAGCTCCTGGAGAGCAGGCTATGGGAGAACACTGTAGATAACAGGGGAGAACACTGGAGATAACATGGGAGAACACTGGAGATAACAGGGGAGAACACTGTAGATAACAGGGGAGAACACTGTAGATAACAGGGGAGAACACTGGAGATAACAGGGGAGAACACTGGAGATAACAGGGGAGAACACTGGAGATAACAGGGGAGAACACTGGAGATAACAGGGGAGAACACTGTAGATAACAGGGGAGACACTGGAGATAACAGGGGAGAATACTAGAGATAACAGGGGAGAATACTAGAGATAACAGGGGAGAATACTAGAGATAACAGGGGAGAACACTGGAGATAACAGGGGAGAACACTGGAGATAACAGGGGAGAACACTGTAGATAATAGGGAAAGAAATGAGGGAATGATGGAAGGCCAGGTGGTAGGAAGGTGAAATCACAAATAATGCAGTTTGAAAAGTTATGAAAAAGAGGTTTGGCAGGGACAGGAAGACAAATAAGGAGCAAAAGGGAAAAGGATTATGGGGGGGGGGTCAAAGAAGAGTTAAATGGTAAATATAAGTCTTAAAAGGAATGGGGGTACAAGGATGCATATGAGAAGGCCAGGAAGAGAGCATTCATAAAATTACAGAGTGCCAATGCATGAATGAAAAAGAGATGAAACAGAAATTCAAAGATGAAAAAAACTCCTTCACAAAGAACTTATGAAAGAAGTGTCACGTTTAGGCAGAAATCATCGACTTATGCAATGAGGGTAAGGACCCTAAAGAGCAGAGAAGCAAGCATAGATTCTTAAAGAACAGCAGCACTTTCCATGCTGTTAACCTTAGTCCAGAGGTATGTTTTCTTCCATAGAATATTGGTAACATTTGAAACCTTGGGACTCAGATTGGCAAGTCTCAAAATCTGGAGCCTGAAAGACTAAAAAA
>NC_056743.1:1194784733-1194792233 GCF_019279795.1 Protopterus annectens | reverse complement strand
CTATTAGATGAATAGCCTGGGACAAAACAAATAGCCACGGTTAGTGCACTCAGAGAACATGCTAGCCCTTGCATCCTTTTAATTCTTTGGTCAGCCGTCAGTGTCTTGATGACCAATGTCCGTGGGTAATAATGATAATCAGCTAGGAGCTACGTGGGTCTCCAAGACATCTTTATATCATTGCTTAGTTACCGGCTTCCAAGTAGAAAGAGACAGTCAGAGAGAGAAAATGTTCACGTTTGTTTGCATGTGTACTCTCCTACACTAGCTTGGATGGGTGAGGTTGGAAAATCATATCTATTTTTATATTTAAGAACATTGTTGATGAATGTTTCATGTTTTTTCCACTATATAAACAATTGCTCTCACTCAGGTTGGTTTTTATGGGAGAGTTATCCTGAAAAGATTTGCTAATATGTTTTTTTTTGTATAACACAATGAGTTACTTGAATAGAGAGTAGTAATTGAAAAAAGTTCTCGTCATCAAAGAGAGCATTGTTTTGTGTTACAGTGCCTCGCCATTAGACACCCTGGGGTGTGAATATGGTTAAAGCACGTGTGTATATAAGACTGACACAGTGTCTGCATTGTTATGTTACTTTGGTATGTGTTATGAACTCTACAATTTCGCTACTCTTGTTCTGGACAATATTATCTTTCTATAAATTCCCTCATGCATTTTATAATATGATGCAATCTCTGCTGTTACTCTACATTTTTTTTGTTTTTGTTTATCAGGCTAGGGCACTGATCTCCATGGACTCTTTTCAGACACAGCCTAGACGTTCTATCTGGTTTAATGACTTGCTCAGAGTTTCTGAGGGAATCAAACCATGGACTACTGGATCATAGGAAACATCTTGATAACAGCTCCTTATTCCCATGTGCCAACTGCCAGACAAGTGTCACATCTGTTTCACAGACAATGTCAGTTTAAGTTATTTCACCACTCTTCATGCAACAGCTATAAAGATTTGCTGTTGGGGTGGTGGAGGTAGAAAGTCTGTATTAATATGACAAAGCAGCAATCAAAGAAGGCATCAGCTGCTTGTCAGAAAAAGATTAAATTTGCTAAGATATGATATGGCAATGTTATCCTCACTTACCACTTTGAAAGTTAAACAGTTGCCCTTTCCTGTGAGATTACAGAACAGTGGGGAGAGGGGATTGCCCTTTCCCCACTGATCTTGGAGTTGGTGTGTATAATTAGCACAGGGTATAAGAATGAAAGTTTTACATTTCAGACTTAAAAGTTCAATTATTTGAAGTTTGAATTAATGATATTTTGGGGAAATGTCATAAATCCAAATGTGTGTGTGTGTGTGTGTGTGTGTGTGTGTGTGTGTGTGTGTGTGTGTGTGTGTGTGTGTGCAAGCACGTGTGTATTTATTTATTTATTTCCAGTTTGATGACCGGGAAAGTCCACTGGGGCAAGCAGAGCCCATTTTCAGTGGAGGCCCAGGGAAAAAAGCTCCAAAAGCAATTAATATAACATAAGTACAGTATGGAATATACAGTATACATCATCATCATTTTCTTTCAGCTATTCCCATTAGGGGTCGCTACAGCGGATCATCTGTTTCCATTTCTTCCTGTCCTCTGCATCTTGCTCGGTCACACCAACCATCTGCATGTCCCCTCTCACCACATCCATAAACCTTATCTTAGGCCTTCCTCTTTTCCTGTTACCTGGTAGCTTCATCCTTAGCATCTTTTTCCCAATATACTCAGCATCCCTCCTCAGTACATGTCCAAACCAACGTAATCTTGCCTCTCTGGCTTTGTCTCCAAACCTTCCAACCTGGGCTGACCCTCTAATATACTTATTCCTAATCCTGTCCACCCTTGTCACACACAGTGCAAATCTTAACATCTTTAACTCTGCCGCATCCAGCTCTAACTCCTGCCTTTTTATCAATGCCGCTGTCTCCAACCCGTATAACATAGATGGTCTCACTACTTTCTTGTAGACCTTCCCTTTCACTCTTAGTGGTACTTGTCTGTCACACATCACTCCTGACACTCTTCTCCACCCACTCCATCCTGCCTGTACTCTCTTCTTCACCTCTCTTCCACACTCACCATTATTCTGAACTATTTAAACTCATTCACCTTCGCCACCTCTACTCCTTACATCCTCACCATTGTTCTATCCTCCCTCTCATTCACACACATATATTCTGTCTTAGTCCTGCTGACCTTCATTCTGCTTCTCTGTAGAGCATATCTCCATCTCTCCAGGGTCTCCTCCACCTGTTCCCTACTCTCACTACAGATCACAATGTCATCTGCAAACATCATAGTCCACGGAGACTCCTTTCTGATCTTGTCTGTCAACCTGTCCATCACCATTGCAAATAAGAAAGGGCTCAGAGCTGATCCTTGATGTAATCCCACCTACAGGGAATATAATTAAAAGTAAATGTCATAAAGTGTTATACAAGTTTAGTGTTTGTTTTAACAATAATGTTAGTGATCAGAGGTGATAGTAGATGAGATTGAAGGGAGGTTTGAAAGAGACAACAGTGTAATTTAGGTGGGAAGGGAGCAGGAGCAGTCCCAATTTGAGGTAAGGTAAGAATGGAGGAGAGATTTGAAATTAGGTTATCTAAGGAGTGTGATAGAACTAATTGGCTAGGAGGGCATAGGGGGGTATAGATTTTTAGGAGGTTTTGGTTTATAGATCTGAGAGTATGACTGGGGAGCTAATGGGTTAAGACCGATGAAAGAGAGAAGCAGATGGAGGGTTGGGATATGAATTTGTGAGATGTGGTGAGTTGTATGAATTTCAGGTAATTAAGAAGCTTAAGCCAGTTTAGGGAGTGGAGGGAATGGCAGGTGATGGGTGGAGTATTTGGACCCTGTAGCAAATTTACAGACTTTGTTATAGCAGGCTTCCAGTTTGTTTTTTAGGGTAAGCTGGAGATGAGCAAGTAGAGGGGCACCATATATAAGCGAGGGGAGCAGGTAGGAGGAGCTAGAGTACATCTGGTAGAAGCAGTTAGATAGCGATTTTGTCTATACAGCAGACCTAGTTTTTGGTGTTTTTGTATATTATTTTGGATGTGGATATCGAATTTTAAATGTTCATCAATGGTGACTCCAAGTAGTTTGGTGTGAGGTGCAATTTTCATTAGAGTGTTACTGTGGCTTTTTATTTTAAAGGAGCTTTTGTCTATGGTGAAATTTCTCGAAGGAGAGAATATCATGATTTTTGTTTTGATAGCACTGAGAGCAAGATGATTGTTTAGCATCCAAGTTTTAGTATTGGAGAAGGCTGTTTGGGTATTTTGAAGGAGTTCAGAGGGAGAGTTTGTTGTACAGATGAGTATGGAATCATCAGCATACTGGATCAGTGTGGCATTATTTATGGATTTGTATGTGTGTGTATGTATGTATGTATAGCTTATTTCACTGAATTTCAAAACACTCACACCAAATCGCTGAAAGCTCAAATCACTGAAAACTCATTTCACTGAATCACATTTCACTGAATGTTAAGTACTGTTGGGCAAATAAAACATATATGCCCTTTTCCCCACTGTAGTGCAATCCAGGAGTTAGAATATATATAGTTCAGGGGGGTGGGAGCACATCCCCCCACATTTGGGGGTGTTGGGGCATAGCCCCCCCACCTACTTTTGGTTTTATATTGTTAGCTTTCAGTGAAATGAGATTCATAAATATAAAAGCTAAGTAGGTGGGGGGCTACATACCCCACACCCCCAATGTGGGGATATGTGCCCTCCACACCCCCCCGAATTATATGTACTAACTCCAGGATCACATTACAGTGGGGAAAAGGGAATATATATTTCATTTGCCCAACAGTACTTACATTCAGTGAAATGTGATTCAGTGAAATGAGTTTACAGTGATTTGACCTTTCAGCGATTTTTTGAGGGTGAATGTAAATTCAGTGAATATATATATCTGTGTGTATGGGTCTATGTTGTATAATCAAAAGTACCCTTACCCGAATCTTAAATCGATGAGGCGACTTCATTGAATGCTGTAATCACTGAAGCTAACAATCACCAGAGTTTTACTTTGGGAAACAAACCACTTGGCCACCAGGGCAAAATAAGAAAACGGACACAAACTAAATCCACCCAAGTGGAGAGCTTTGCACACCACAACCCCCGCTAACTAAATACACCAACTCCGAGATCACACTACACTGGGGAAAAGGGTAAAGTTCACCCTGATGGCCAAGTGATTCATTTCCCGATGAAAAAGTCTGGTGATTTGTAGTTTTGATGATTACAGCATTCAATGAAGTGGTCTCGGCTAGTTAAAGATTTAGGTAAGTGTAATTTCGATTAATCAAGGTAGACCCATATATAGATATATATATATATATATATATATATATATATATATATATATATATATATATATATATATATATATATATATATATATATATATATATATATATATACACACACACACACACGCACACACACACACACACACACACACACACACACACATATGGGGAACTGAATATTGATAAATCCCCCTTTGGCTGACATCTGCTTACTCGACAAAACTTAGTCAATTTCACAGGTGTGCAAGACTGTAAAATCCTCCACATGCCCTTTCTCAGAAGATGTGCAATCTGGAGTTAGTATATATAATTAACAGGGGGTGGGTTGTGCAGAAGGGCTTGGCCCCTGCAAAAAAAATGATGTTTTACTTAGTTTTTTTAAAGTTTGTTTTGCATGTGCCAAGAGTTTTGCTTGTTGCATGCTTAGTAGTGAGTCAACGTTTGCAAAGTTGACCCTTTGTGGTCAGTCTTAACACTGATATTTGATTAGTCATAGATATATATATATATATATATATATATATATATATATATATATATATATATATATATATATATATATATATATATGTCCATAAGTTCATAGGTAGTTACTAGGCTATCTGCCCGAAGGCATTTATAAGCCTAACCAGAATGTGTTGGCTTTCGCAGCTCCTTTAGATTATTTCCCAGTGCCTCTGTTCAGCAGAGCCACTGAGGTGATCCCCAGGGTAAACTTTCTGTTTCCCTTCCACTCGTCAAGGTTTCTCTTGAAGAGTGTTAGCGAGGAGCTCTGCCTAATGTAGACTGGAATCTTGTTCCAAAGCATGGGAAGTCTCTGTGACAAGAATCTATCCCTCCAGCACGTCCTATTTATTGTTGTGGTGAGGTTTAGATCCCTAGAGCATGTGGCTTGAGGGGATAAGCTTTTCTTTAAGTGGAGCATGTCCATCAGTTCTGGGTTGGACATGGCCTTGTATGTCAGGCAGAGATCACCTCTGAGTAGGCGGTATGCAACCGAGTACAGCTGGAGTTTCTTCAGTTGAGCTGCATAGGGCATCTGTTTGAGGCCAGTGATCCTCTTGGTGAGGTACTTCTGTGGCCTTTCCAGCTGTTGCAGGTGTCTTGTAAGATACATCCCAAATGGGGCATTGTACTCCATGATGGGTCTGATGAGCGATGAGTAGAGGGGCACAATGACCTCTTTTGATCTGGATGCGAACCCTTTTGTGATAAGGTGGGCCACATAGAAGGATTTTCTAATCACTTTGGCAATGTGATTATCAAAGGAGAGTTTACTATCTACTTGGGTCCCCAGATCCCTTATTACATCTTCCATATTTAGGGGACTCCCACCTATGTGGTAGTTTGTGGGTACTTTGTTTTTTCCAAAGGGGATGACTATGCACTTTTTGGCATTTAGCTTGAGGCCATGATATTGACACCAGGTACCCATCTCAGTGAGACTTGGAGGATGTCTGTGTCAGCCAGAGAGTCAGTTATAGCCCCTAGTTTGCAGTTGTCTGCGAACTTGGTCAGCCATAGTCCTCCTGTGCTTGCCTGTACCTCTGAGAAGTGTATGCCGAACAGGAGGGGTCCTAGGACTGAGCCCTGGGGAATGCCACTTGTAACCGGTTCAGAGTCAGACCTAGCTCCCACAACTCTTACCATGTGGGTTCTGTCCGTGAGCCAGTTGGCAACCCATCTTGTGATGTAGGGGTTTATGTTCAGGCTGGTGAGCTTGTCTATGATACCAGAATGGGGAATGGTGTCAAAGGCCTTTGCGAGGTATAGGTAGGCTGTGTGTATCACCTTTCCCTCGTGTATAGCCTTGGTAACTGTCTCAAAGTCCACCGGGTTTAGGAGGCATGATCTACCCTTAACAAAGCCGAACTGGGTAGGGTCCAGTGTTTGGAGGTTCCCAATGTCTCTGTTAATGAGTTCCATGATGATGAGCTCCATAGCCTTGCAGACCAAGCTAGTCAGACTTATAGGGCGATTGTTCCCAGGGTCTGTTGTGGCTCCACCTTCGTGGAGCAGAATATCCGTTGCTGTGCTCCACCCTATGGGTATGTAACCTGTGGAGATGCTGAGTTTGAACAGTGTGTTTAGGTGAGGAGTTAATTCGTCTTTGAGCTCATGTAGGACGCAGCCTGGGACACCGTCCGGTCCCATTGATGGTGTGTTTTTGGCTTTGGAGAGGGCTGTTTTAACCTGAGTGTCTGTGATTTCAGGAGCTCTACATTCTCCTGGTATGGTTATGGGCCCTTTTGGGGGTGAGAGGGGGGTGAAGTTTGCGTTGAACCTGTCTGCCAGGATGTTGGCAATATCGGTCGGTTCAGTGTATTTTGTACCATTCTGCACTAACTCCGAGCAGATCTGAGCATTGCCACTTAGATTCTTGACATAGCTAAAGAATGCCCTGTGGTTATCTTTGGACCCCTTGGCAATCTTTCTTTCGAAACTCACCTTGGATGATTTTATGAGTGATCGTAGTTTCTTGCTGATACTGATCAGGATGTCTTCCCTTCTTGGGATTTTACTCTTTTCTGTACTAGTTTCCTCTTTCTATTGTATAGCCTGTTTATGGCAGGAGTCCACCAGACTTTTTTCCTTTTCTTAGAGGAATAAGTCTTGATTTTGCTTGGGATAGCATGATCCATGCATTCTTGTAGGTGCCCATAGAATGCATTAGTAAAGAATTTTGCAGCTTGGACAATGTTATCCTTTAGCATGGGGGCTTTGAAACTTTCCACCTCGGTCTTAAGTAACGTGAAGTTTGCTTTTGAAACGTTTTTCACTGTGGTTTCCTTGTCCGGGGGTGGCGGCAGAATGTGGATATCCAAAGTGATTTGTTTATGGTCAGATCTAACCAGCAGGGGTTGACCTCCACTGTGGAGCACAGGTCGCCCATGTTGGTGATGACCAGGTCCAATATGTTGTCACCTCTGGTGGGAGTGTTGAGTTTATAAATTCTAGGAAATGTTGGGCAAGGGAGTTAGTACTTGAGTAGTTCTCCCAATTAATGTTTGGGTAATTGAAATCACCCAATATTAGGGTGTTTGGTAGGACCTTTATATTTCCCAGTGTTTCCAGAAATGTGGAATGGGGGTCCTGGGATATGGTGTGTGACCTGTAGCAAGCTACCATTTGAATTGCAGTTTTGCCCGTTGTTAGTTGCACGTGGA
>NC_056743.1:1194564733-1194782233 GCF_019279795.1 Protopterus annectens | reverse complement strand
GCCTCATTGATTTTTTGAGAAGGTCACCAAAATAATGGATGTACTCAAAACAGTACACACTGTATAACTCAACCTGCCCAAATCTTTTGACAAAAATCTCCCCTTGGGCATAGTATAAAAACTAAATAAACTAGGAATAAACCCTTTATCACCTGCTGGACTGCCAACTGGCTCACAGATAGGATGCTGGAAATCAAAATATGGGAAGTTACCTCCAGAAAGGGACCAGTCACCAGTGGAGACCCCCCAGGATTCTGTTGTGGGACCTCTCCTGTTTGGCATCTACTTTTTTGAAACAAAAGCCAATACCAAAGGGATCTGACTGACTGAGTTTGCAGATGACTGCAAGCTAAGAACAGTCACAAAATCCCTAAATGATTTACCCGTCCTGCAGGAGGGTTTGTCCCAAATAAATAACTGGTGCAAAATCATGGACTGAAACTAAATGGCAGAAAAATGCATTATTGTAGAATTTGAGAAGTCATCTATCTCAGGGAACTACCACATTAACAATAATCCCCCAAGAGTTGACCCAGTTGTTTGTTATTTGGGAACCTATGTGGACAGTGACCTAAGTTTTGACCAACATGTGTCTATTGTTGTAAGAAAAGCCGTCTGTATTGCACAACGTATTTATTTATTTATTTATTTAACATGAAAATCCTACTTGGAACAAGCCAATTTTCAGTGGAGGCCTAGGTAGAAATGCTTCAGATGCATGTCTTTGTAATGTGGGAGGAAACCGGAGCACCCGGAAGAAACTCAAATAAATGCAGGGAAGACATGCAGACTCCACACAAAAGGCACCCCAACCAAGAATCGGATCAGAGAACCTCTTGCTGTGAGGCAACAACACAAACTGCTGCACCACTACGCATCTTATAAACAAAGGCATTGTGTCTAGATCTAGGGATGTCACTGTCCCCCTTTATTCAGTCCTCATTAGGCCAATCATTGAGTATAATGCCACCTTTGGCATGTATCTGTCCAAACACATGCAACAACTGGAACTCCTGCAGAGATACCTTACTAAAAGGATACAAGGCCTAAACAACATGTCTTACATGTGGTCCCATTCAGAAGATCTACTCAACAGAAAGTCAGACTTCATATGGTCAAGACCCTATTATCAACTTTCCAAAATATTGAAGCTTTTGAATGGAGATAGCAATACAGTGGGGATCTTGGAGTTGGCATATATGATATGTAGGGGGTGTGGTGGGCTTGTCACCCCTTAAACAATGTATATTTTTGTTGTTTTCTTCCATTCAACTTTTTGGAAAGCCCCTTGCATGGACCAACTCAAAGCCCTGTCACTATACTCAGTATTCTACAGACTGCTAAGAGGCAACCCACGTCTGGCATACAAAGAATCCTCTGATCCAATACTGATGGATTTACTGCACATCAGCAAATCAAATAGCATCAGAAATATGTCGTCTAAAGATCTGAACCTCAACAGAATGGTTAGGAGGGACGGGTATATCTTGCAGTGTATACCGTGGCTCTGGAACAGACTCCCCATTCACACAAAACAAAGTGCATCCCTTTCCATATTCAAATGCAACTTAGATCTATGGATGGGAAACAGCAAAATTTATCCCAGGGCTGCCCCCTGTGCTACTAATACACAGAGGCAACTCCTAAATGCTTTATCCAGTTTACTATTAAGTGGTCAAGGCTTGGAAATGCTTCCACCGGACACAATGAAACGCACAGCAGAAAGTCAGAATACCAACTACACACAATGTTGACTACAATCTCAAATCCCAGAAACACTCCGCCGCTCTGGACTCAGGAATAAGTACTAACATGGGTCTGGAAGGCGTGCAAAGTTAGGCCTCAATATTGCTTGTGTTTGGTATTCCAACCTTCTGTGTCCACAGTTCCAATGTGCAAAGGTCAAGCTTCCAAGCCTCAACCACTTAATTATCAACCACTTTATCCCATGCTTAGGTCCACTCAAATTATCTATGTTATGATCCCAATTATTCTCATTAGGGGTAATATATAATTATCATCCATCAGATGGGTTATGTCACCCTTTAACCAAATGGGATAGGTTAATTTAAGGACAAAAAGGGAACCTGGCTTGTCTTAAAATGGTCCACAAGGGCAGCTAGCCTAGTACTTACCTATGAACCTATGAACCTGTTTGAAGACTGCATAAGTTGTTAGGGTAAATGTGTCCTTAAAGGGATCCTGTATACAATGTTGCAAGAATATTGCAAATGTATAATCTGTTATAGAGTTGACTGTGCCATGTGGTCCTGTACAAGTGTACATTGTGGATTTCTATATATGACTTCAGATTTGTATATGTGATTCTTCTGATAGACAGATACATCCATGACATGCTTCAGATGGTTGCCATTACATTACTCACTATTGTGAATTGAAAATGCATAGGTTTGCTATAGATAGCTAGACAGAAAGTTATAGATATAAAATATATCTATATTCATACACATACACATGTTTAAGGGTTATGCTTCCAGAGAGCGTTTATCTACTACAATATTTCAAGCTCCTAGTTATCATACAACAGGAACTGTAACAGAGGTGTTGGTCCTTTTATTACAGTGCCATGAGATGTTATCCTT
This sequence comes from Protopterus annectens, assembly GCF_019279795.1. NCBI lineage: Eukaryota > Metazoa > Chordata > Ceratodontiformes > Protopteridae > Protopterus > Protopterus annectens. The sequence goes on along the minus strand of NC_056743.1, from coordinate 1,194,779,630 downwards.
TATTGGACAGATGCTAACATACTCTCACAAAAACATGTGTATTTGTGTAACTTATAGCTATTTTTTACATTTGTAATATGGTACCAGATCAACATAAACAAAGGGTTATGAGCTAACAAATATAATACTAAATGATAACTATGAAACAACTTACATATAGAGATCTAACAGAAAAAGTATAGGAATGCTAAGAGAACAGACTCATAACAGGAGCAAAAAAGAAATGTAAGAGAGCAGAGTGAAAACAGATCAATGATATAGAAACAAGAAACCTCCCTTGAAGGAGGCCCATGCGAAATATATAAATCACCCCTTAAGGACTTAACAAGCATTTCAACTACAGGGGCTTCTCAATCATGGAACTCATAAACAAAGACATTGGTAACCTCCAAACTCTGGATCCCACCCAGTTCGGGTTTATGAAAGGCAGATCATGCCTCCTGAACCTGATTGATTTCTTTGAGGCAGTCACCAAAGCCGTGGATGAGGGTAAGGTGGTTCACACAGCCTATCTTGACCTTGCCAAGGCTTTCAACACCATCCCCCATTCTGGAATTATTGCTAAACTCACTAAAGTAGGTATAAATCCCTATGTCACAAGATGGGTTGCCAACTGGCTCACTGACAGAACCCACACTGTAAAAGTTGCAGACTCCAAATCTGACCTTAAGGCAGTGACAAGTGGAGTGCCACAGGGTTCCATCCTGGGACCTCTCCTGTTTGGTATCTACTTCTCTGAAGTACAGGCTAACACAGATTGCCTCTGGCTAATGAAGTTCGCAGATGACTGCAAACTAGGAGCCATAGTCAAGTCCCCAAATGATGTGGACATCCTACAGAAGGGCCTCACTGAGACAGATGCCTGGTGTCAGCGCCATGGCCTCAAGCTCAATGCCAAAAAGGGCAGTGTCATCCCCTTTGGTAAAAACTCTCTACCCATGAACTACCACATAGGCAGCAATCTACTTAACACCAAATGCGTGATAAGAGACCTTGGGACCCAGGTGGACAGTAGTCTCTCCTTTGATAGTCACATCACCACAGTAGTCAGGAAGTCCTTCTACATGGCACACCTCATCAGAAAAAGGTTCTCTTCCAGGAAAAAAGAGGTCATTGTTCCCCTCTACTCATCACTCATTAGACCCATTATAGAGTACAACGCCCCTTTTGGAATGTACCTCACAAGACATCTTCAGCAGCTGGAAAGGCCACAGAAGTACCTCACAAAGAGGATTACTGGCCTCAAACAAATGCCCTACACTGACCGCCTCAAAAAACTCCAGCTTTACTCCATAGCATATTGCCTACTCCGAGGTGATCTGTGCCTAACATATAAAGCTATGTCAAACCCAGACCTGTTGGACATGCTATACCTAAAGAAATCCCAATCCCTCCAAGCTACACATGCTAGGGACCTAAACCTTGTCACCACAATAAACAGGACATGCTGGGGGGATAGATTCTTTTCCCAGAGACTTCCTATACTCTGGAACAAGCTACCCATCTATGTCAAGCAAAGTTCTTCCTTAGCACTCTTCAAGAAAAATTTTGAGTGGATGGGAAATAGGAAATACACACCGGGGATCACTTCTGTGTCTCTGCTGGACAGTGGCACAGGAAAATAACTTTCTTGGGAGGCGTAAGCTATGGTACTTTGCTGGCTAGGCTTACGTAGGCCCTTGGGCCGATAGCCTAGTACCTACCTATGAACCTATGTTCATTAACTTTTTCACTTTTAATAAGTCTTTATTGAGGCATTCAGGCCATTGTTTATACAGCAACAATCAATAAGAATAGAGTACATAAACTATTCTGAATTTAGAAATAAGTAAACAAAAACAATTATGAGTGATATGCGATAACGTATAAATTGCTGGATGTGGCAATTAATGTTTCACTTTTCATTTATGTTCATCTCTGTTTTTTTGTAATATTTTCATACGATCACAGTGGCTGTGATATCTTAAGCTAGACACTCAGATCTGCTCTGAGTTACAGCACAATGGCACTAAATATACAGAACCAACTGATATTGCCAACATCCTGGCAGATAAGTTCAGTGCTAACTTTACCCCTCTCTCACCCCCTAAAGGGCCCATCTCTATACCAGAAGAATGCATAGTTCCTGTAATCATGGCTGCACAGGTAAAAAAACACACTCTCCAAAGCCAAGAACACAGCATCCATGGGACCTGACAACATTCCAGGCTGCGTTCTACATGAACTACAGAACAAACTGGCACCCCACCTAAGTATCATGTTCAATCATAGCCTCACCTCAGGCTTTGTGCCCACTGAATGGCACACAGCAACAGTTATCCCACTCCACAAAGGGGGAGCCACCATGGACCCTGGGAACTACCACCCCATTAGCCTGATGAGCCTGGTCTGCAAGGCTATGGAATGTATCATCATGGAACTTATAAACAATGACATTGGTAATCTCCAAACTCTGGATCCTACCAAGTTCGGGTTTGTAAAAGGCAGATCATGTCTCCTAAACCTGATAGACTTCTTTGAAGCGGTCACCAAAGCCATAGATGAGGGTAAGGTGGTCCACACAGCCTATCTAGATCTCGCCAAGGCTTTCAACGCCATCTCCCACTCTGGAATTATAGATAAACTCACTAAACTAAGTAGAAATCCCTATGTCACATGATGGGTTGCCAACTGGTTCACTGAAAGAAACCAGACTGTGAAAGTAGCAGACTCCAAATCCAACTTCAGACCAGTGACAAGTGGAGTATCACAGGGTTCAGTCCTAGGTTTTCTCCTGTTTGGTATCTACTTCTCTGAAGTACAGACTAACACAGAAGGTCTTTGGCTAACAAAATTTGCAGATGACTGCAAACTAGGAGCCATAATCAAAACTCCTGATGATGTAGACATCCTACAAAAGGGCTTCACTGAGACAGATGCCTGGTGTCAAAGCCATGGCCTCAAGCTCAATGCCAAAAAGTGCATTGTCATCCCTTTTGGTGAAACTCTGTACCCATGAACTATCACATAGGCGGTAGTCTTCTTAACACCAAGAGTGTGATAAGAGACCTTGGGACACAGGTGGACAATAGTCTCTCCTTTGATAATCACATCGCCACAGTAGTCAGGAAATCCTTCTATGTGGCACACCTCATCACAAAAGGTTTCTCATCCAGGAAAAAAGAGGTCATTGTTCCCCTCTACTCATCACTCATTAGACCCATTATAGAGTACAACTCCCCTTTTGGTATGTACCTCACAAGAGATCTACAACAACTGGAAAGGCTGCAGAAATACCTCACAAAGAGGATTACCAGCCTCAAACAGATGCCCTATGCAGACCGTCTCAAAAAACTCCAGCTTTACTCCATTGCATATCACCTACTCAGAGGCGATCTGTGCCTAACATACAAAACTATGTCAAACCCAGAGCTGTTGGACATGTTCCATTTAAAGAAATCCCAATCCCTCTGAGCTACCCGCTCTAGGGACCTAAACCTTGTCACCACAATAAACAGAACATGCTGGAAGGATAGATTCCTATCCCAGAGACTTCACATACTCTGGAACAAACTACCTGTCTATATCAAACAAAGCTCCTCATTGGCACTCTTCAAGAAAAAATCTTGATGATTGGATGGGAGATAGGAAATTCACCCCAGAGATCACCTCTGTGGCTCTGCTTGACAGGGGCACAGGAAAATAATTTTCTTGGGTGGCAAAAGCCAGGGTACCGTTTGGTTAGGCTTATATAGGCCCTAGAGCCAATAGCCTAGTACCTACCTATGAACCTATGAACCTATAAGCAGACGGCTAGAGCAGCTTTACATTTCTTTGGTCATACTTCATTTATTTATTTATTCATTTATTTATTTTTCATGTAGAACTCTAGATGTCTACCTCTTTCTATACAGAGGGAACTAGAAATTTGATAGAGAAAATTGTACTACCAATGTCACAAAGTGAGTATGTGACTTTATGGTTGATATCGTGGACTTGCACTTCTCAAATTCCTTCACTGTACCAACTTTATTATCACAAGAGTGAGATAGCCATAGTTATGACACAATAAGCTCACTTCTGAATCATCCATAAATAACTATAAAGCAAGAACATGATAACAAATACACAACATAGAAAACACACCCCTGTGTGGCACTAACTTACTTTGTGTAGTGAAGCATAAATCAAAGCTGGTTGTTTTATATTTCTCCAAATTGCTAGTGTGCTATTTAATCAGTTCATATGAATTTGACTATACAAAATGCTGTGGCATATGTGCTCATGGAAATCATAATGAAAAAGCTGAAATAAAGCTGTCTGTTCACCAATTAAATTAATTACATTATCTGACTTTTTCTTCTTTTCTGTTTCACAGTGATACAACAAATGGAAACCATACAGGTTGCCTTCCACGGAAGGTGGGAATGCAGTTATGTTTTGCTGGGATAGATTTGGAGGTTAAAGATCGCAAGATACTGAAAAATGCTGCAGGCACAGTGAACCCAGGAGAACTTCTGTCAGTCATGGGGCCTAGTGGTAAGAGCCCATGACTTTTGCATTAATGTTGTGCTTCACTCATATGTATCTCTAAAATGTTTTCTTACATGCTCTTCAGAAGAATATGTGATAAAGCTGAGTGATGTTGATATGCAAGAGATGATTACTTAACCTCCTCTGTAGTAGTTGCAACCTTCTATAAATGTAGTTGCAATGCAAGGAGAAATCAGAATCTAGGCATGGCCAATGAATAAGGTAATATCTTAAACTCTGAGGTGAAATAAACCACAATCCTTCACTCAAGGTTTGGAACCAAATCTGCAGAATGGGTTGTGTAGATGAAAAATCCTGGTTATTGTGCTCAGCCATAAAAAGCTGCATTGCACCTGCTTTTGTGATGTCTATATTACATGGGAGAATTGTCCATTATACAGAAAGACACCTGCGAGCACAAAGGGCTCCAGCATAATCAGTAGAGAGAAAATACAGTGAAATGTGAGCAAATGAAAGCTACAGTGAGTCAGGGTCCCTGTTGTGACAGTCACTGGCAGTCTAGACCTCATTATACTTGCGTGTTCACTGGCTCGTGTAACAGATGGACCATCTAGGGCACAGTATATGTTACCATCACAACAGTCGATGCAGAATAATATACAAAGATATCAAACCAGCTGAAATGAAAATGACCTATCTTAACAAAAATAAAGTCCATTTTATACTTTCTGTAATGACTGTATAAATGTCCCTAGACATTATCTGCAAAAATCATATAATTATCCACGCATACTGTCTGTAATGAATCCAAAGATACCTCTTTATGCTGCTGTAATGATAATATTAACATTCCTGCTCACTGATCAGAATGATTCTATAAATATATTTGCATATTGTCTGCAACAATTGTGTAGACATCTCAGTGTGTTATCTGTAATTTATACATAAATATCCCTGCATGCTGTCTCTATTGGCTGTGTTAATATCTTATACTCTGAATATGATAATGAATAATCATCCCTGTATGTTGTCTGTAATGATTGCATTCATAACCCTGCACCATGATTGTAATGATTATATAAATATATTTGTATGCTGCCTGTTATGATTACATAGATATCTCTGCATGCTGTCTGTAATGTCTGTATAAATATCCTGTATGCTGCTTGTAATAACTGTAGTAGTATACCTTCACACTACATGTAATAAATGCATAAATATCCCTGCATGTTGTCTCTAATGATTATATAATTATCCCAGGACAAGGTCTGTAATGACTGTAAACATATCTTTGTGCACTGTTGGTAATGACTATATAAATATCCCTGTACATTACCATAATGATGGTATAAATGTACCCATAAGCTATACCTTGCAGCTATTAAAAGTGAAATTAACCACAAATTTATCCCTGGATTAACACCTTTACCTGTAATGGATAGGAGCAACATGTAAATGTTATGTTCATCTCTAGGTTATTCATATTTAAAAGAGAAAGGCTAAAAACGTTTTAGGAATGCATGGCTGGGCTTCTAAAGATCCTCATATATCAATAGCCTAGTATATACCTATGAACCTATAATGAAGGCATCCTGGTGGTGCCATGATTGCAGGTGCATCTGCAATGATGGTAACCTAGGTGATGGAACCAAGTCTTTGGCTGGAAAGGAAAGGAAAGGAAGGTTTAATCATCAGGAGGCATCTATTTACCCTAAAAAAAATACAAGCTCTACAGACTAGCACTCAAATGATTATAAGCAGAGTTTCAGTAGACAAGCCAGCTCAAACCTATGTTATGGTGGTGGACATCAAATGGCTCTGTAAAAATTTTGCATGGAGCATTTTAATGATACTTCACATTTCTCCTCCAAATCCACCCAGTTCATGTAGAAAACATTGACATAACTATACAGATGAAAAGAGATCATTGCATTGTAATAGTCACAGATGCACTCATGGCACTCTGCCATGCACATCCAGCAAGACTCAGCTAACAAGAGCATGCCTGTTTTAGGGGACCTCAGCTAATGACAGCATGCCTGTGTTAGGGGGCCTCAGATAATGACAGCATGCCTGTTTTAGGGGACCTCAGCTAATGACAGCATGCCTGTGTTAGGGGGCCTCAGATAATGAGAGCATGCCTGTGTTAGGGGGCCTCAGATAATGAGAGCATGCCTGTGTTAGGGGGCCTCAGATAATGAGAGCATGCCTGTGTTAGGGGGCCTCAGATAATGAGAGCATGCCTGTGTTAGGGGGCCTCAGATAATGAGAGCATGCCTGTGTTAGGGGGCCTCAACTAAGCAACATAGGGCTGGACAACAGGAAAAATGAGCTATAGCCACAAAATGAAGGGTCAGAATTGTCAGCTGGAAACGGTACAAATGCACTATTTAAGGTCAAATGCAGACAGCAATTAGTGTATGTGGTAACTTATGTCTGACATGGACATTAACAACCAAGTTATATTTATATGTTAAAAGTGAAAGACAGATAACACATGAGATTAAGGTCATCACTTAATTGAAGAGAAAATGGAGTTGTACAAAGTAGTAAAATGTGAATGCACTACCAGCTATGTCCCACAGCAATGCATTATTTCCTTCCAAATGTTAAGAAATTAACATTACTTATTTAAGCTTTTTTGCACTGATTAACCTAAATCTTCTTTGTGTACTCATGACTACATCTGTTTCATTAGGTTCTGGAAAGACAACCCTGATCAGTGTGTTGTCCGGGCGCCTGCAACCCAAGTCTGGCTTACTAACCCTAGATGGAATGACTATCACCAAGACTCTACGTCGGAAGATGTGTTATGTCATGCAGCAGGATATTTTCTTCCCCAACCTAACCCTACAGGACACCCTCATGGTAAATAGCTTACTACAGAACAACCAAGCTTTTTTTCTTTTACTTTTGTTTTTTCGTTGCATTTCATTAATATATTGCTTAAACAGACACTGCAGTATTTTCATATTGCTCTATATTTTTGTCTGTTTGACAGCAAATAAACTCACATGTCAACTGTGTGCATCCTATGAGCTACGGCCTAGTTACATGACTTGTACAGAGTCATACAGTATGCAGGCATAAACTGGGGGAAGAAAACTCTGTTTGCATTATATAGTCTGATATAATCATTACTGTCAGTCAAAATGGCCCAGTTACTGTAGCCATGTCAATACTGGACCACTAAGGAAAAAAGTTAAGCTGTAATAGTAAAAAACAAAAAACAGAAATATGTTCAGAAAACATTTATTCAGGGAGAGGCATCTGATAAACAAATCTGCGGTGAGCCTTTGGCAAACAATCAAAGCATCCAAACTCAAAATTCAAATTCACAGTTACAAGAGAGCTTAAACCTGTACAATATTACCAAGCAAATAAGAAAATAAAGCAATAAAATACATATGTAAATAATGTGAGTAGATATATAAAATAAAGTATTATATGTAATAAATCAAATTAAAATAAATTATATAAATTAAGAAGCTAAATATATAAATATAAAAGTTGTGTTATCTTTACAACTGAAGTACATTTAAAGTAAACAAAACAAATCACATAGTTTGCTGCCATCACCTTGGGTCCAAGGAAGAAGGAAAGAAGCAGGATCTTATGATAAGATGTTCAAAAAATTGAAGAATAATATTCTCCATATGTACAAATGACAAGATAGCATGTGTCATGGACCATTACATTTCTTGTGTCAGTACACAAAATCTGAATGAACCACTTAATTCATTTAACATTTGGCTAAGTATCAAACCCACAGATTTTAACTGATAGGCTCAAAAGTAATAAACTTAGTCTAATTCCAGTCACTAGTTCATTATTTTTCACAGATTCATAGCTTCATAATTAGTTACAAATAGGCAAATAACTCAGGAGACTGCTTTTAGGAATCAAGTCCAATTTCCTGATTGCTTCAAAGCACTGTCTGGCTAAATGGCTTGATCAGCGTCACTCAGTAAGCAAGTGAAAGCTGAGGGAATCAAACTCTGGACTGTAGGAAACAGTGGTGGATTAAGTGTACCTTGGACTGTCTTCAAACCAAGACCCCGCCACCACATGTTAGGAGCATAAATAAATGCATGTATTATTTTGTATTCATCTTCCTGATTATTTAAATTATATTTTTTGTTTAATACAGCAACATTTGTTAGAGTGTGTTTTAAATTTGCAGTTTTGAACATTTTTTCAGTAAGTAGTGAAACAAAATGTATTAACTGATACTGACATATGTACCCATTTCAGAACATTTCCACCATAAAATGTCACTCAAACTGCTGTCATTATAATCCACCAATAACTGCACTCATCAATTATGGCCACTTTAGCAACAATGAACACATCACGTGATAATTGTGACAAAAATGGACACAGTAAAGTATTCTAATTTCCTCTACAGAAATCTTGCAAAGACCGAGTAATAACTTTTTAAATTTAGCAACTAAGCAGAATCAGTTGATTTTATCCACAGACATCGAGCAAACCCAGCAATTATAGTTACATTACTGACTGCATTCTTCTCAGATATCTGTGTCAAAAACAAAATAACAATAATGACCAAATTAATAGATTTCAAATTTGGTTCACACAAACATAGTAGCCAAAATATTCCAATTTAATCCACACACTGTCTTTATCTGGTTAACTGACTTGCTCATGGTCATACAGTGGGCAAATGAGGGCTGAGGGAATTAGACCCTGTACCACAAAAACTACAGCTAACTGCCTTACCCTTCTGTACAAACTGGCAGACAACAGAAGAAAAGAGGAGGATTCAAACCCCATACCACTGGGAAAGGCAACAGCAGCATTAGCTCACTATGCTGAGTATAATAGTGGGATACAGAAACCAAGTATTTATACAGACACATACAGATGTGACCATAAATAACAGTTTGCTCAAAGTCACACAGTAGGCAGCTGGAGATGAAGGGTTTCAAACACTGCACTTTTGAATGCAGGAAGCAGAGCATTAATATTCTAGAGCTTTAAGTGCCAGATAAATTTGAAATCACTTAAAACATTAACAGAGCAATAAGTGCTGCATGGACATGTATTTTCTGAACAATACAAACTATGAAACTGTAGTGATGGCAATACTAACTAACAGTAATCCTCATCTATTTACCAAAAAAAAATAATTTAACAAAGGACATAAATATGAGGCAAAAATCAGATATGATGTGAAAATTTTGAGAGATAACAGCAGGGTACTCCAATTCATTTAAAAATTTAAAAGGACAACAGGTTTAAATCAGCATGCATTTTGTGGACCACCAAAACTATGAAACACTGAGAAACTCTAATGACTAGCATTAGTAACGGACTGTAAACCTCAGTGATGTTTAACCTTCAGTAATTTATCAGAAAATGAAGACATTTAAAAATGTTTGGCAGTTGGTGGAGAGGATTAAGGCCGTATGGCAGTTGGTGGAGAGGATTCCTGTAGTCAGTGATGCAGAGTTTGAGCTTTTCTTCCTCCATTTGCCGATTGTGTGACTCTGAACAATTCACTTAAAAAGACAGTGTTTCTAATATAAAACACAAATCTGTTTTAATCTCTGGTAGAAGGTCTCACATACACATACATACACACACACACACACAGGATTAAGGCCGTATGGTCTTAATGAGCTGCTTCCTGTAGTCAGTGATGCAGAGTTTGAGCTTTTCTTCCTCCATTTGCCGATTGTGTGACACACACACACATTCACATACACACACACACACACACACACACACACACACACTGTTTACACACTGGTAGAAGGTCTCACATACACATACATACACACACACACACACACACACACACACACACACACACACACACACACACACACACACACACACACATCCACCTTTCATACTTGAACAGCCCAATAATGTCATTAATCCCAATAGAGCTTTCCAATAAATTGAATCACTTGCAGTGTGAATTTATATGAACCCACACAGATCAGCCATCTGATATAACAGTGTCTGTGCACTCATTTTCATGCTGGCTACCTGCTGAAATGAACTGCTTCTGTGAAGTGGAACCTGCTGTTACAACTGCTACTGGCTGTATTGTGGGAACCTTCTGCTACTTCTTCTGCTGCACATTGGACCATAAAAGCTGGAGAGACTTTATTTCTACTTTTATTCTGATGGTTGTGCTATAGGTGTGAATGACGTAAATTGCTTTGTGGCTGACCATGACTGAAGCTGTAGGCCTTGGACAGCCACCTGTTTTTCCCTTATTATAATCTACCACTTATAGAAAATAGCTGAATTTAAGCTCTTCTGGTTACTTGAAAATCAGTCAAGAACATCTGTTCTGTCCAGGTATACTCAGCCACAAAGGTGAACTTTCAATAATGAAATACTGATTTTTTTTAATTTCTTTAAGTCTTTTGGGTTTCTAATACCATGACGGGAGTGGACCCCATTCATATTCAAAGTATGATTAAAGTTCATGAAATTAGTATTGTTTCAATCTTTGATATTAGCCAGAAGTGCTTTTTGAAGAACCTGCAATGTACCCAGTAATGACTCCTGCAATTTGTTTTGAGTTACATGTATCAGTAACATATCTAAGTATGATTGTAAGCTATTTTTTATAAGACCTCCTGCTCCTACTACTATTGGAACTGTCTGGGTATACTTCTTCCACATTGCCCTTGTTTCTGCCTGCAAATCCTGGTGTTTTATGACTTTGTGTTTCTGTGTACATAAGACACTGCAGTCACTGGGTGTGGCAATTTCAATGATCAATGCTACTTTTGTCTTCTTTTCATGGACCACTATATCTGGTTTTCTAGCACCTGTCTAATGGGTCATCCCATGTGATGTAAACTTCCTCATTTTCTCTGATGCTTTGTGACTCATTTTTTCCAGTGTTTCCCAATGTTTTCACAATCCCCATTGCAACAGTCTTGCCACATTATTAGGTCTTTCAGTATACAGTCCTTCTCCCTTAGTATACCACAATCAGCAGCAAGATTTATGACTGTTTCCAATTCTGTTTTATAAAACATGCATTTGTCTGTTTCTCCCACATGTTCAATGGACTTTGTAAACCAACATGTACATAGTCCGCTATCTTGGGCCGCCCAATATTAGCCTTTCATCTTTTGGTTTAAATTCACCTCTCCTTAACCATTCCTACATTCGATCCTGATCAGCATGAGGTTGTTCCAAGAGTTGTCTATACTTGCAACTGTATTTATGCATTTTCCACATTTCCTGCCTTCTCATCTGATGCTTTCTTCTGTTTTTTTTTGTTTTTTTGGTACATTCAGTTGCTTCCTGATTTTTATCTACTTCTGGTTTGATTTCCATTCCCACTTGACACTGATGTGCTTCTGATAAACTAAGCAGGGAAGTTATCTTAGACTTATTCTCCGCATGTTTCAAAACTTTCACTGTGTTTGGGTCTTGTGAGGTCAGCAGCTATGTATGCAGTCCCATGATTGCAGATCTCTATATGTAAGAAATTTCAAGGAGGTATGCATTGATTTTTATAAATCATTTCATGTGCATGAAGCATCTTTCTTGTTTTCCTGTCCAACCTATCCAACACCTTTTGGGGCCAGTCAATCACTCCAAAACTGTAAGTTAGGACATGAAGAACAAATTGGTTTATAGCTTGGACTTTGTTCCTAGATGTTAACACTGTTTTCAGTATTAAGTCTTCTAAAATATTCATTGCTAAGTTTTATTTGCATTTTTCATGTTTAATTGTTGATCCTTCATTAGTTCCCAAATATTTATACACTCCCTCGTGTTGAAGTTCTTTTATATCACATTCCTGTGCCAAACTGATGTTTTCTTGGTGCTGCAGCTTTCCTGTTTTAAAGGTTGCTTTTGCACATTTATCAAGACCAAATGACATTCTTAAATAATCTGAACAAGATGTTCTTCATCTCACATTGCTGCAGTCATTTTGACCACTTGCAGTTGTGCTTTCAGTTCCTACTCTGATGATATATACAGTTTTAAATCATATACAAAAAGAAGATGAGACGTCTTTACACTTTGTTGTTTTCTGGGAGCCAAATTGTACCCATGACCTAATCTGTTAAGTAGTCAATTTAATGGGTTAAGGGTAAGACAAAAATGCATCAATGACAGAAAGTCACCCTGGAATATCCCCCTTTGAATTTTTATCCCTTGAATAATAATTTTTCCTTTATCATGGCTTAACTGCAAAGTGGTTTGCCACTGTTTGATGGTAATGTAATTGATCAGTGTAGGGTGTATCTTATACATTTTTAAACACTCTTTTATCCATGAATGTGGGATACTGTCAAATGCTTTTTGTAGTCTACCCATGCCATACTTAGATTCTTCCCCTTTTTACAGTTCTCCATTATTACTTTATTTGACAATAAATTATTCTTCGTTCCATATGACTTTATTTTATTACCCTTTCGTTCTATTGCCATGATTGGCTTTTCTTTTAAATGACTATGAACTCTGTTGGCATCAATTTCAGTGTATAGTTTATACATTGTCAGAAAGCAAGTTATTGGTCTATAGTTTTTAGGATAGCATGCAGGTTCACTTTTAAGTAGGAGTGTTGTTTTTCCTATAGTTAACCAGGCTGGTGTCTGTTTGGGATATGTATATAAATAGTTCTTACTCATGGCTAAATCGTCATGTAAAGAAGTTAATACTTTTAACCAGAAGAAAACCTGGGATTTTCCATTTAGGAACTTTTCTTAACTTTGTTTCAATCTCTCCGGCTGTTACTTCATCCCATTTCATATCATGTACATTTGAACTTCTTATTCTTTTCTTTTATTTCTTCTATCCATTTAGCGTCTTTGTTATATTCCACAGGATCTTCATAGATATTTCTCCAAAATGTATCTATTTCTTATTTTTTTGGTGGTATTTCAATTTATTTTGCCTTCTTTCTCAATTCTCTATAAAACTTTTTTGGGTCATCAATAAATTGCATATTTTGTACTTTTTTTATATTTATCTGCATATCTTCTAAGTTTTTCTGCCTGTGCTGATATTTGTAGTTTATTATTTGTGATAATGCATGACAGATCCTGATTGCTCTGATACACTGCATTTCTTTTATCACATCTATATTTCTGAGTACAGTGGAGAGCTGATTATCCAAAGTAATTGGGACCTAGGGTAGTTCGGATAATCAAACTGTTCAGATAATCAAACATATAATTGAACCAGAAAAAAACTACTAAAACTGTTTTTGATTAACATTAAACAAGAAAAATACAACTCATTTACAGTAAGTTCAAAACTGTACAGTATATTATTGTAGTACAAGCTCATGATTTTTCAGCCTGAAAACTTTGGAAAGCTGTGTTCAGATAATTGACATTTCAGATAATCGACGTTCGGATAATTGTCTCTCTACTGTAGTTTTGCTGATCTGTTCCCTCTTCTATACTCTTCTAACAGTGACACTTCTTGTTTTAATTGCTTTATAGTTTTCTCTGCTCAATATTCCATGATGGCATTCGATTTTTCCCCTTCCTTCCCCTTACTACTCAGTGTTTTTGTGGTAAGAATTTAATTTAGCTGCGCAATAATATACCCTATTTACTTATATTATATCAAATGAATCTCTATGGACAGTCCTAATTACTGTGTTCATTTGTTTTATCAAACTTCTAACTTGTGGGGTTTTATTGACTTTCTGTAGTCTATTTCTCATTGGTCTTAATATGTCTGTCCATTTCTATTAAATCAAGCAACTCTTCTCTTAGATCATCAAACTGAAGAGCAGTTGTTAAACAACAATGACTAGATAATGAAATACTAACCAAGCCTCCACAAAGATCTACAGCCAAACTGAAAACCATCAAAATGATATATTGGCTCTGAATGTATTACCAGTGGAAATTGAATGAGTGTACAAACTCTACTTGTGTTTTGTTTATTTCAGGACTCTGAAGAAATAATTGTCATCTACATTGCAGAAGCTGGTCTCATAATTGCAGTGCATGTTAGTCCTTTTGATGTTGGACAATATCATCCACATGGTAGTTCTATCCCACCAGCATGTTCTGTTTATTGTTAGCATGTCCAACAGCTCTAGATCACTAGAGACGCAGTCCCGTAATCCTCTTTGTGAGGTATTTTTGGGGCCTTTCCAGCTGTTGCAGATGTCTTGTGAGGTACATTTCAAAAGGGGCGTTGTACTCAATAATGGGTCTAATGAGAGCAGAGTAAAGGGGAACAATGACCTCTTTTTTCCTGGATGAGAACCCTTTCATGATGAGGTGTGCCACATAGAAGGATTTCCTGACTACTGTGGCGATGTTATTGTCAAAGGAGAGACTACTGATCACTTGAGTCCCAAGGTCTCTTATCACACCATCGGCATTAAGTGGACTGCCACTTATGTGGTAGTTCATGGGTGCTGAGTTTTTACCAAGGGGATGACAATGCACTTTTTGGCATTGAGCTTGAGGCCATGGCTCTGACACCAGGCATCAGTCTCAGTGAGGTCCTTCTATAGGATGTCCATGTCATTTAGGGACTCACCTATGGCACCTAATTTGCAGTCTTCTTAAAAATTCATCAGCCAGAGGTCCTCTGTGTTAGCCTGTACTTCAGATAAGTAGATACCAAATAGGAGAGGACCCAAGGCTGAACCTTGTGGTACTCCACTTGTCACAGGTTTGAAGTCAGATTTGGAGTCTGCAACTTTTACAGTGTGGGTTCTGTCAGTGAGACAGTTAGCAACCCATCTTGTGACACATGGATTTATACCCAGTTTAGTGAGTTTATATATGATACTAAAATGGGGGATGGTGTGGAAAGAAGATAAGCTGTGTGAACTGTCTTACCCTCATCTACAGCTTTGATGATTGTTTCAAAGAAGTCGATCAGGTAAAGGAGGCATGATCTGATCTACACAAACCCAAACTGGGTGGGATCCAGAGTTTGGAGGTTACCAATGTCTTTGTTTATGAGTTCCATGATGATACGTTCCATGGCCTTGCAAACCAGGCTCATCAGGCTAATAGGGCAATAGTTCCCAGGGTCCGTGGTGACTCCCCCTTTGTGTAGTGGTATAACTGTTGCTGTGTGCCATTCAATGGGTACAAAGCCTGATGTGAGGCTGTGATTGAACATGGTGCTTAGGTGGGGGGTCAGTTTGTTCTGAAGTTTGTGTAGAATTCAGCCTGGGATGTTGTCCAGTCCCATGGACGCTGTGTTCATGGCTTTGGAGAGTGCAGTTTTTACCTTCTCAGTTGTGATTGCAGGAGCACTGCATTCTTCCTGTATGTATATGGGCCGTTTAGGGGGTGGATGGGGAAAGTTGGCACTGAACATATCAGCCAGGATGTTGGCGATATCAGTTGGTTCCATAATTTTCATGACATTGTGCTGTAACTCAGAGCATATCTGGATGTTGCTGCTGAGATTCTTGACATAGCTATATAATGCTTTGTGGCTGTCCTTAGAGTCAGTGTCAATCTTGTTTTCATAGCTGGCTTTGGAGGATTTTATGAGGGATCTCAGCTTCTTACTGAGGCTGACTAGGGAGCTCCTCCACTCATGGGATTTTACTTTCTTTTGCA
Source organism: Protopterus annectens (assembly GCF_019279795.1). NCBI lineage: Eukaryota > Metazoa > Chordata > Ceratodontiformes > Protopteridae > Protopterus > Protopterus annectens. The sequence continues at coordinate 1,194,763,596 of NC_056743.1, read as the reverse complement.
ACAGTTTCTTCCTTCTGTTGTAGAGTCTGTTTCTAGCAGGGGACCACCAGATTGGCTTCTTTTTTTTTTTTTGAGGATAGCATCTTGGTTCTGCTAGAGATAGCACGATCCATGCACTTGTGTAAGTGCATATAGAGTGCATTTGTATAAGATTTGGCAGTCATAACTGTAGTGTCCATCTGCATGGGTGTCATGAAGTTCACCACTTCTGTCTTAAGAAGTATGAAGTTGGCTTTGGATAAACGTTTTACTGTGGTTTCCTTAATGATGGATGGGGGCAGGATGTGGATATCTATGGTGATTAGCTTATGGTCAGATCTGACCAATGAGGAGTTGACTTCAGGTGTGAAATACCAGTCACTCATGTTGGTAATGACTAGGTCTAGGATATTATTGCCCCTGGTGGATGTGTGGATAAGTTGATCCAGGGCATTGGAGTTATGGATTCTAGAAAACGTTGAGTGAAGGAGTTGGTACATGAGTAGTTTTCCCAGTTAATGGTGGGGTAGTTGAAATAGCCCATTATTAGGGTGCTTTGTTGAACCCTAATATTTTCCAGTATATCAAGAAAAGAGGAGTGGGGATCCTGGAGCATGGTGGGGATCTGTAGCATGTTACAATATAGATTGCAGTTTTGCCCAGAGTTAGTTGCACTTGGATAATTTTGAATGCATTATGTTGGGCAACTAGCCCGGAGATGAGGATATCCTTAATGAATATGGACACTCCTCCACCCTTATAGGTTCATAGGTTCATAGGTTCATACTAGGCTATCTGCCCTAGGGCATTTATAAGCCTAGCCAGCCTTAGGATGAGAATACTATACCCATTAGTTTGCTGTGCCTCTGTCCAGCAGTGACACAGAGATGATTCCCGGGGTAAACCTACGATCTCCCATCCACTCGTCAAGATTTTTCTTGAACCGAGTCAGTGAGGGGCTCTTCCTCACATGGACTGGGATTCTGTTCCATAGTGTAGGGAATCTCTGGGTGATGAATCTGTCCCCAAGCCGTCCTATTTATATCCGTGTTGAGGTTTAAGTCTCTTGCTCGTGGCTCTGGTGGATTTGGATTTTTGAGGTGGAGCATGTCCATTAATTCCGGTTGGACATGGCCTTGTATGTCAGGCACAGATCACCTCTGAGCATGAATAGAGCTGGAGTTTCTTCAGTCGGGCATCATTATGATATGTTTGAGCCCCTTTATCCTTTTGGTGAGGAACTTTTGGGGTCTTTCCAACTGCTGCAGGTGTCGGGTAAGGTACATTCGATGGGGGCGTTTTTACTCAATCATTGGTCTGATAAGTGAAGAGTACAGGGGTACAATGACCTCTCCTGATCTGGATGTTGGTGATCTGGTCCTGGTTAGATGGCCAAAAGGTATGATATGAGTTATATCCTGGTAATGCAGGGGTGCTCTCTGGAGCCTTGAACCAGGTTTCAGTCACTGCACATATATCGATGTTCTCTATTTTAAGGAGTGCCTTGAGTGAGTGCATTTTGAGGTTTAAACTTCTAGCATTGAGTAGCATTACCCTCAGTTTTTTTTTTTTTTGCCTTTATCTGTTATGGTGGTAGGTTTGTCATTTGAACCTTACCTAAAAAAGGCACTATAGGGGTGGCAAGAGCCTTAGCCAGTATCCAGAATCCCAGGGGTGACAGGTGCAGGCCATCTCTGACAAAGCATCATGGCCTGTCGCCCATGTCATCCCAGGCAGACCGATACTGGATCCCCTTGGAATGACACCAGAAGCTTAGCCAATTGCTGAAGTCAATCATTTTGTCCTTGTAATGCAGTATCATTCTGGGCGAAGGTAGGGTGATACTCAGGGCTAGGGTCATACCTGCCTGGATTATAAGATTGGAGAGCTCCTCCATGTCTCTTTTCATGTAGTCCAGGGAGGTACATCTCAGGTCGTTCATACCAACATGGACAATGACTAAATCATATTTGTACTTGTTGTGGAGTGACCTGAGTGCATGGGTTATGTGGCAGATCCTAGCACCTGACAGGCAGCTGGAGTGACCTGAGTGCATGGGTTATGTGGCGGATCCTAGCACCTGACAGGCAGCTAACAATAACCTTCTCCTTTTCTATTCTGGTGAGTGGAACATCAGTGTGCCTGACTATAGAGTCACCTATGACTAATGTGTTAGGCATGCTGTTTTGCCTTATGGGCTGTTGTTGAGTGGCACACTGGATCTGTGTGTTGTGTCTTTTGGGTTGTGTTGAGGGGTGGAGGTTGCTTGCGTTTCTGCTTTGGAGGTTTCTGTTTGGGCAGATTCTTATTGAGAGCCTCCAAGAATGTTTTTGTGTATCTATGCGTGGGTTTTGGTGGTGTAGATATAGTGGGACTATGTGAGTGTGGTGTGGTGCAAGTGATTACCATCTCCTCTTGACTGAGAAGTTCAGTCTTGGGTTGAGAGAGCTTTGCCTCCAGTTTGGCAAGATAAATGCACCTCTTGTGGGTTGTAGTGTTGGGTTGTAGGAGGAGAGGATTGTCAGTGTACATGAGGCAATTACTACATTGCCCCAAGATGCCCAGAGTCATCAGGTAGACAGGAGAGAACACCAGGAGCTGTCCCTTGGACATGCCTGGATAATCACTTTTTCCTCTAGACAAGTGAGGGAAGTAAGCACTACAACTGTTTACTCGAAGTAACTTGAGGAAGATAAGTACAAAAACGGTTAACCACTAGGAAATGAGAAAGGTTGAGTGCTTAAGTAATTTGTAGCTTATTTAGTGCTTACAACAGATCTGAACCAGTGCTGAACTTGGAAAAGCAGATTCAAGTGCTAAAAACTGAGAAACTAGCTAGTTCTAAGGGAAAAACCGAAGAGCAGACTTTATGGTACCGGGAATAGTTTAATCCTACCTAATCAGCACTGCACGGTGTGCAAAACCACTCAAACACTGATTTTTAAGCAGAAATATGAAAGGGATAGAAATAGCCCAAAACGGCCAATAAATCTACAGTTTCTGAGCTGAAACCACTCCTCCAGCGACAGATAGGCTGTTCCAAAGCTCACCACTCTCTATTTCAGAGAAGCTTCCCTCTATCCTAGAAAGGTCTGGGCAACACAGGACTTACAAAACAGCCCAGAATTCAGCAAACTCTGAAAACCGGACTTTACTAGATCTAGAAAGACAGGAAACAAGTAGAGGGGTAGGATCTTTTTTTTTTCAAAGTTAAAGCAAATTCAGCAATAAAAACACTTTTAACATAGAAAATAGGTTATTGCACTTGATTGTCTAGCCCTTTACAGTTAAACAGATGAAAAACACTTAAAAATTATACTTTAAAGTGCAAACAGTATTTGGTTTCAAAAACCGTACAGATAAGTAGCAAGGTTAATAAAAAGGGGTCAGAATAATGCAGCTAGCAAAAACAAGCAATAAAAAGCAAAACAGAGCTATGTAATCCACTCAAAGTCTCCTTTTCTCTCTCTGCTGCTGTAGGACTCTGCAGGACACCCAGACAGGCTCTTGCTGAGGTAATACAAGCGCAAAAACTGTGCAAACGTATTTTTAAGCATAAAGATGAAAGGGATAGAAATAGCCCAAAACAGCCAATAAAACTACAGTTTCTGAGCTGAAACCACTCCTCCAGTGACCAATAGGTTGTTCCAAAGCTCACCACTCTCACTGATGAACAGAGAAGCTTCCCTCTATCCTAGAAAGCTCGGGGCAACACAGGAACTTACAAAACAGCCCAGAATTCAGCAAACTCTGAAAACCAGACTTTACTAGATCTAGAAGGTGGAAAATGAGTAGAGGGATAGGATTTTTTTTTTCAAAGTTTTAACAAATTCAGCAATACAAATACTTTTATCACAGAAAATAGGCTATCCCACTTGAGTATGTAGCCCTTTACAGTTAAAGAGGTGAAAAACACTTAAAAAAATGATACTTTAAAGTGCAAACAGTATTTGGTTTCAAAAAACAGTACAGATAAGTATCAAGGTTAATAAAAAGGCAGTTGGAACAATGCGGCTAGCAAAAACAAGGAATACAAAGCAAAACAGAGGTACTTAATCCACTCAAAGTATCCTTTTCTCTCTCTGCTGCTGTTGGACTCTGCAGGACACCCAGACAGGCTCTTATGATGAATAATAAAACTGCCCTGCACATTCAAAGTAAAGCAGGCATCACCCCTCCCCACTACTCATTGTAGTCCTCCACTGCAATATAGTACAGTACTTTGTATGTTGTCTTGTGCAAATCCATTGCAGATCTTAAAATAAACTTTTAGAATATGCAAAGGTGGATAATCCCAAGCAGACTACAGCCGATGTTCCAAAAATAAAGTGCCCAATGCATAAACACAGACACACACACACAAATCATGTCTAACTACTGCTATTTCTAGACCTACCTTACACCCTTCACTCTTTAACTCACATTAATACTGATATTGGGATATCCGGTCCTGCAGTATCAACTACTTATATATTATAGCTATATAGTAAATTCTGCCAGACCAATCATAGCTGAAGTTGTAAAGTAAATACTACAAAGTAAGCAAGTGCATATACCAGATTAAATAGTCCAGTGCATAAACGTCTAATGAAAAAGTGATATCCACCCCTTGCTTAGTACCCAACGCAGCACCCATAATATGAATAGTGACACTGGGCATGACAGATATCACACTATCCCCTATTTATACTCAGAAGAACTGAGTGGTAGGGCCTGCTGAACTAACAGCTGTCATTCTAAAGTAAAGTGCACAGTGAATATGCTCAAGATCAATGTAAGGTGCTTGATGCATCAATTCACAATAAAGAAGAACCCTCCTTCCATCTATTGGAATGACCACCAGTAATACCATTCACCCTTCACACTGCCCAATCAATCCTCCAGTATCAAATATTTATATTTTGGGATAGCTAAGATGCAGATATAGCTTAGCTGAACATAACCACAGCTCTAAGGTAAGGTGTAAAACATGCTGACACAAAAAATGTCCACACACAGAGCATGCCACCTCCACTCTTGCATCATTAAGCCTTCACATTTTGTACATATTTGGGGCAGCCAAATGAAACACCTTCCCCAGTCACCAAATGACCATTAAAATGTGTCAGCCATCACCTTTCACACCTCCTCCCAACCCACCCCTACTTAACCTCTCAACTTGATGCAAGAAAGTTAGATGAGAATTGAAATGTCAAGCAAGGGCCAAGATCCAAAAGCTTGCCTACCAGATGTCATTACTACCTGTCTCCAAATTCCAGATCTTGTGCGAAATATCACAAGCTACTGCTATTTGTGATATTTTCTTTTAATGATTTCCATTGCTCATCTATTCTTTCTGACAACCATGTAATGATTCATTTCTGTTCAGTGTTTGCCTAAATTTTAATGTAGCAGTACTATAATTCCAAATTAAGTCAACACATTTAAAGATAGAACCATCAGACAAGGTCTTAAAAGCAGTAATTAGTTTTTTCTATACTGTAATTTAGAGAGAATAGACCTCTGAATCCTTTTCACTTTTAACACTATATCCTTTTTTTTGTTTTTGGGGGGGTTTTTTTGCAATCATAGGGTGTTGCCATATTTCAATTTTGACCTCCAAAGGCTTAAAACAGATGCAGGGTAACAACTGGGTTTCTAGATTTTCATTATTGCATGCATGCAATTGCTTTGAACCTGTATTTGCTCATCTCATTCAGATCAGAACCGGGCATTAACTTTCTGTCCACAGTACCCCTAGGTCCTTAAATCTATGTATCCTTCCTAATTCCTTATCACCAGTCTTATAAGAACCTCCCATATTTATAGTATGAAACATCATTAAATGTGCTATGCTAGCCTTGATGAACAAGTTTTTATAATAGGCCCAGGGGTTTACATAACTCATATCTGCCAGTAGGCTTTTGACATGTTTAGAATTTGTAATTATTGTCAACTTTTTGTATCATCTGTGTAAATGTTGATAATATATTTCCATGGCTTTGCATATGAGACTAGTCACACTTAGAGGTCTGTAGTTCCCAGGGTCTGCTAATGCCCTGCTCTTGTGTAGAGAGATGACCATTGCAGTTCTCTATTCATGTGGCACAAATACTGTCTGGAGACTATGGTTAAACAGTGACTCCAGTGGTTCCAATAGGTCATGCTTCAGGCTATTGAGGAGGCATGCTGGGATATTATTGGGGCCCATCGATGCAATGTTTTTGGCCTTAGAGAGTGCAGCTGGGACCTGCTCCTTAGTGATAGTTGGGGGGGTGGGGGTTGTTTGATGGTATTTCCTGGGGACCAGCCAGGGGTAGAGAGAGGGTAAAATTGGAGTTGAATTTGTCAACCAGAAGATTTGCTGTATCCTCCAGCTCCTTGTTGGCAACTACATTTACAATCAGTTGTACACTCTGTTATGTGCTGCTGTTGAGATTTGGACATAGCTGAAGAAAGCCTAGTTGTTGTTGAACTTTGCATGTGAGGCTATATTTATCTCAAATTCATATTTAAAGGACTTAATTTGCCATCTTAGTTGTTTGTTTAGATTGATGAGAGCATTTTCATTATGCTGGGCCTAGCACTTGTTAATCTTGGCTATGACTTTTCTTCTTTTGTTGTACAACCCATTTATGTTTGGACTCCAACAGGGTGTTTTTTTTTTTTTTTTTTTTTGAGTTAGTTTTGGGCTTATTTCTAGTAGGCATAGCTGTCTCCATGCATTTATTGTCATGATTATATAGGATTTCTGGGAAGAATTCTGCATAAACAGCTGTGTTCTCAGGGCTTGAAATTTTGACATGTTATCACTTAGTAGTAGGAACTTTGCATTAGAATAGTTCCTAAATATTACAGGGTTAGCCAGGAACACAGCATTTATTTTTATTTCAAAGAAGATAGCTTTGTGGTCTGACCTTACTAGAAAGGGCGCAGCATTCTCTTATGTTTGTGAGTACCAGTTTGAGTATGTTTATATCTCTAGTGACCAAATGAACTATCTGGTTTAAGATGTTTGTGTTTACAAAGTCAAGGAATCTCTGTGCCTGTAAGTCTGTGGTCATGTAGGAATCATAGTTCAAAATGTGGCAGTTAAGTCACCCATGAAGATGGTACTAGAATTGCAGTTCTAGTATTCTTAATGTAAAATACACTTTAGTTAGGCAAAAGTAAAAAGGCACCAGAAACAAATCAAACAACTAGCTACAACAAGTAATTACAGGGCGATTCTAAGGCAGGCAAGCCAAGAATGAGGAACATACACATTAAAGCGATTTCGAAGTACAATAGCAGCAGCTAGACCAAGGAAAAGCAAATATACTTTACAGTGATGAAATGCAGAAAAAAAAACAATAAAGTAATTTGAAACTACAGCAGCAGTCTTCAGAAATCACTTACAAAAAATACAATATTTAAATTTAAATATTTATCATACCCTGGATTGCACCAGATGCTGAGAACAGAGGAGAGGACATCAAGTGTTTGAGCTCTGTAGCACTGAGCTAAGAGCTGAGCAAATGCACTGCATTTATAGACTCAAAAAATTGAGCACACCAACTAAAAAGTCCTCTGCCCAATAAAACAATCTCACTTTAATCATGTCTGTGTGTTTCCCAACTCAGGCAGACCAGGCTACTGTTCTATTGCCACAAGAACTGCAGTCCAGGTTGTCCTAATGTAAAAACACACTTCAGTTAGCCAAAAGTGAAAAGGTATCAGATATATATATATATATATATATATATATATATATATATATATATATATATATATATATGTGTGTGTGTGTGTGTGTTAAATATAGATGTACATGGTTTACTTTGAAAATGTAGAATGACAGGTTCAGCAACAACTGGAATTTTGAAAGTCATTTGAAAGCATTCCGTATTGCTGACCATCAAGACTGCGGGCATCCCTTGTATGAATACACTATGCATTTCTACATACGTTTTCAGCTTTAATGCTAGATATTGCGGAACAGTGCAGATCAGGAAATATACCCTTTTCCTCACTGCAGTGCGATCTTGGAGTTGAAATATGTAATCTGTGGGCACATCCCCCCACATGGGAGGTGCATGGGGGCTTGCTCCCCTGCAAAATAGTTATGTCACATGATGTTCCATGTTGGACTGCAGTCTACGAATGTCGAGAAAGGTCAAATTCACAACAGGAAGTGTGTTTGCAACATTCTGACCTTTTCGACATTCCGATTTGAATATGTGAGTCAATCTTTGTGGTGGGAATTTATTTTGATGTTCGACTATTTGATAGTAAACCGATATATATATATATATATATATATATATATATATATGTATATATATATATATATATATATATATATATATATATATATATAGGTTCATAGGTGTGTACTAGGCTAATGACCCTGGAGTCTTCACAAACCTAGCCCATATGATTACCCGACATTGTGCCACCCGATCTTAGTTCCCATTTCCTCTGTCGAGTAGAGCCACTGGAGTGATCCCCAGGGTGAATTTTCTATTTTCCATCCACTCATCAAGGATTCTCTTGAAGAGGGCCAATGAGGTGCTCTGTTTGACATGTATGGGAAGTCTATTCCATAGTAGAAAGAAAATTGTATAATACAATAAAGAAATAAATAGTAACAGACATTCATAACGGTAAAAAGACTAGAACAGAATAAATTGGTCAAGTGGGAGACAAGACCAATATTCTTGTATAATAATGCTTCTAGAAGACAGTTCTTATAGTAGTACCAGGTAGTGACATTGTATACAATAAGAGTGCAATTACAATACTTAGTCTTATATACAGGTAGCATAGCAAACTGAAGACTTAAAATCTGATAGATATTAACAGTGAGAAGGAAAAAAAAACAACATACATATGCAATTAAAATTTTAAAATCAGCTAGTTCCATGGTTTGGGCTACCCATGCCTAGTACATGTACAAGTCCAAGAATTGGTGAGGTGGGCTTTAATGTGATGCCACTCTAATTCACTTAAAAAGTTAATAGAACAACATGTTTTGTTTAAACATGTATTTTTGAACAATAAGAACAGTAATAAGAAACTCTAATTTTTTGACAGTATTCACTGACTGCAATTCTCAGTGATTTACCAGAAAATCGTAAATGTTATAAGGGACAGGGCAAAAAAAAAGCAAAATGAGGGATGATCAGCAAAATCAAGGACATCTGAGAGCTAGGGTATTTGGTGTTATTTCTTACAATATAGGGATGCCTACAATGTTTGTAGACAGCTTTGCATTGCTGTCAGTATAGCAGCTCACAGGAAGTGCTCCAACATTTTTGTCCATAGGGCATTGTCAGCTCATGTTTCATTTTCTTTCAAGTTTTTGTCTTTACTCCATCAATGTCAACTGCTTTTTCAATATGTAAATTAACCATATACTCAAGTAGCAATTTTGTGTTAATAGACACTATGTGTGTTAGACATGTTTGCTCCAAGGCAAACTTATCGTTATCAATCTTGTCTTAAAAATTCTGGCAAAGATTTTTGGTATACAAATTTATTATGTCTATTACTACTATGCCCTTCATTTAGTGTTTTTGATATACGTATTCCTTTCTGGTGGTATAAATATAACTTTAAAAATGTATTCTGGTACTATTTGTGTTAGTAGGAAGCACTGGTTTGAATTTATTGTTGTCAGAAATTTTTATTCACTTTGATAAATTAAAGAGATTCCCTATAATTATCAGAAAACAGATTTGTCACCTTATCAATGATTGCACTTGACTAAATAAAAGTCAATTAAAAAGTGATACTGATGGTCTGAAACTATCTGCCTAACAACTATTTGTAGCCAAACTAATTAAGAGTGTGAAATAACTTGCAATGGCTTTCAACTGTTCATTTCATCAAATATTTACACAATAGTGTGTAACACAGAAACAGTAGTCATGCACGTAAAAACACTATGTTGAGTTTAGCTTAATGGGTGGGGGTAGCAATTTAAACATGGCACATTTTCCATATAAAATTATACTGCAATGTAAGTTACGACCTCTTAAAATCTGTCTTTGATATTCAGCTGACTGATAAAACTGTAACAGCAATGACAAACACAAAGGAAGTTTTACATAACAGATTGTTATTTTTTATTACACCCATCTTATGCACAGTAACCACAGGGTGTGTTAATACAACTCTATAAAACAGTGGTAAGACCTAATACTGTGTATTGTACATCAGCCAGCACTTATAATGCAACCCAAATAAAAGCACTTGAAAGAATCCAGAGGTTTTATACAAAGCAAATGACTGGTTTAAAAAGTTAAGTTATGGTCAAAGGTTAGAGAAATTGTCCTTGTACAGAATTTACATCTTATATTGCTCTACAAACATCTGAGTAAAGAAGATTTGCTGCTGATCTTGGTATTGAAATAAATCACTTTCCAGGGTAACTGGGGATAAACATTTAGGTGGTTACCTGGTCTGCCCAAGTTGTAAATCCCACAGAAAGGCTTTAAGTAAGCTTGTTCCATTGGCCAGACAGCTATTTGGTGTGTTTAGTCAGTTTTTTTTTTACTCTGTAAATTTGGTGCATTTGTGCGGGTCTTGGCTCTTTTCTACAGAGCTCACAGACACTTGGCCATTCTTGCCTGTGCTCTCAGAGTGTTTGTCTTGCATCTTGTGCCACTCAGAGTAAAATAAGTACTTTAAATTGAAATATTGCACTTATCTAAGTCATTTAAGAGAGCTGCTGCTGTGTATTCAAATTATTTTTGTATTCTTTCAAATGATCTTGCTGCTGGTTTGACTGTTTTGAAATCATCTTAAACTGTGCCTTCATCATTGTTGGCTTGTCTGACATAAAATCACCTTATAAGTTGTTTGATTTGTTCCTGTTAGCTTTTCATGTTTGTCTAACTGCTGTGTGATTCTACATGAAGAAGACTTGGGACACTTTTCTAGTGACAGCAGAAGTTAGCCTGGCCTGTTGGAAATGGAAGTCATACTGGAAGACTTTAAATGAGCTTGTTTCATTGGCCAGAGGGAGAAATCTTTTAGAATGCATCATATGGATCTGTGTCATAAGCACTGAAGTACCACTATGCATTGTAAACCCATCTTAAGGGGTAATTTCACAATCACTATGCAAAATCCCTATTTCCTGCATTTAATCATCTTTTGAGACAGAAATGTGCAAGGTTACTGCAGTTTTTTTTTCAAATAAGGCCCATGGGAGGAATTTAGCAAATTTTAATTTAAAATGTGGGATATTAGAAAGGGCTATTTATTTGTGGCCCTCAAATGTTTTACACCTCTGACTTCTCTATATTAAAACTAAAATCATGACTTTCAGTATTACAGAGCGAGAACAGTGAACAGCGATGTTTTAATATCACTTAACCTTTCCACAACCTTTGTCCACCTAGCAGAAATCATGGCTTTCATTATTGGAAACAGGACAGTGATTTTCTGATATCCACATATCAGAACTCAATCCTTTCATTATAGTAGTGAGGACAATGATTTTTATTGTCACTTAACTTTTCTCTGTTCTGTGTTCACATACCAGAAACCGTGTCTTTCATTACTGCAGAGAGAGCAGCGAGTTATTTAACCTTTTCCACATATTGCGTCCAGTTGATAGAAATAATCTTTTTCATTATAGTTGAAAGGGAAATAACATATTACCTAACCTTTCCCTCACTCTACATCCACCTGAAGGAAACAATTTTAATTATTGAAGAGAATGTTATGATTTTTAATATAATTTAAACTTTTCTCCACTCTGTTTTCACCTGACAGAAATCATAGTTTTCATTATTACAGAGAGAAGAACCTTTTTTTAATATTGTCTAACCTTTGTTTTTAATTATGTGCTCATTTGTTACCAAACACCTGGGTGTGTAATGGGTTCAGTTTACAAATAAGTAACTTCCTCAACAATCCTTATAAACAGGATGCTCCTGCTATGTGTTTGGCTTTTTGCTCTAGATTCATTAGTGAAATAAATGGCTCAAGGGAACACCCCAGCTCATAGCTCTGGGAGTGGTTTGCAGGAAAAAAATGTCATCCATCCCCTTTCCTGGTCGTTTCTGTCTCATAGCCAGGAGAGAGTTCAACCCAGATCTGAGGATCACTTCACTTTGTTGAAAAACTTGCTTCATCAAAAGTCCCAGTTATTTAGAACTACTATCTTTTCCACTGTTGCTGTGACCCTGAAATTGGTTTTGAGGGGCAGGGCATTTGGGAGGGAGTGCAGTCCTCCACTGAAAATATTTGCCATGGAGTCACAGCAATGGTAAAAACAATAGCAGTCACAATCAGTCAGGACTTTCACTGTTCAGGTTTCTGGAAACATTTGTAGTCGTCCTGCAAAATTGTGCAGTAACCTCTTGCACTTTTTGTTAATACAAAATGTTTGCACATTAAACACAGAATCATGATTTTGGTAGTTATTAATGTTTCGGTAGAAAACTTCTTAAATGCTCATCTTATGGGATCTATCTATATCATGAAGTCTGTGAAGCCCTATAGCTGATGTTTTGTAAATGTGGTTTAAGATGTGGAACGCTAGTAAAATGGTAAGGAAATAATCACAAAATTAAAAGCAAACTTATAACTTTATCAGCTAGCAATATTTGTGAGCAAAATCTTTAGAACAGCTAATTAATGGCTGTACGTGTGAAGGGTCTTTGTGTTTCATCTTAATAGGTGACATCATAATAACTATGCAAAGATATGTTTCCTGTACAACTGAAATCACCATTTAGCATACAAATGTACAAAGAAAATGTTTCAAACATGTTTATGAGTCTGCATTTATTTTTAGTGATAATTTTATCTTAATTTTGCCTAACAATACATTTTTACACTTTACTTTGCCTCTGAAGAGCCTCTATCTTTGTACACCTCCAACTTCCCAAATTCTTTTTCTTTGCCTGTTGTCCATAACCTCCTCCTGAGTTCATGTACAGTGTTTATTGTCCAAGTTTACGTACAAATCACCTCCAGAATTCAAGTTCATTGTTTGGCATCCAGGATTAGCCCTTTCCTGTGCCCCCAGATTCATGTTGACTACTTTTATTTCAGGGTCAACACCTCCCTCCCAACACATACATTTCCTGTTTATAGGGCCAATGTTTGTTATCCAGGCCAAATAACTGAACTACCTCTGAAATTCTTTAATTTCAGCCTCAGTACCTCTTGTCCTGGGCAAACCTCTCCACTCATTAATAAATCTGCAACAGAAGCCAAACACCTAGAAAAAACATTTTATAAATGGCGTGGGGGATCATCATTTAAAGGGTACCACAGTGATTAGTGTTAGTGCTTCACAAATCTAGGGTATAATTTTTTTTTGTGATGTCTATTTAAACTATCTGTTTCGATGTTTACCCTCTGTATATATTGAAGTTTCTTATGAGTACTTTGATTTTATTTTCTCTTCCAAAGCCATCTGTTTAACTGATTACTCTAAATTATCTGTGCATATACATTTTGCATTTAACCTTGCCCTTGCTGTAATTGTCATGACTGTAACAGCTTAGAAAGATCATCAATTGTCAGGCAGCAGCATACTCCTTCTATTTAGAGATCTTGATATTGAGTTAACCAGATACAAACCATCTGCTATTATCATATTTCTTTCTTAAAACCGATTCCCTCGTCATATTACTGCACCTCTGATTTAGCTCAGCAACCAATAAACAGTACCTGTTTGAGCTAATAATTACAAATACCCCTCACAGGATGCATAATATTGCCATGCTTCCTGACTCTGTAAGCAACCACTGCTCTATTGGAATATCATCATTTGGTTCGCACAAACCTATACCTAAAATAATTCAAGCCGGTTACTTTGCTGAGTGTGAGGAGTTTAACAATATAGTACTCCATTCACTTAGAAGGTTTCTCTCTCAGTAACAAAAGATTCAAAGGTAATAACTGCCCTTGGATCACATTAGCCATGAGAAAAGCCACTAAGTTATCCTTTATCACCATTATTGTTTGCTCTTTCAATGGAACCTTTTGCTACATATATCAAAAACAAGCAAAATATAAAAGGCTTTCAAATTAATAAGGACTATTGTCCTAGGATACAATTATTTGCTGATGATATGTTGTTAATGTTGGGTGACATTGATGGTTCTTTGGATGATGTTATAAATACCTTAAGCAAGTTTGAAAGAATCCCTTTGGTATATTGCCTATACGGAGTAAACCCTCCCACCAACAAAGCCAAGTACAGAAATGTAAAGTAAAACAAATATGGTAGGAGCGACACACAGTAGATCCACCAAAAGTTCATCTAATGTCCCCAGAACTTCAGTAGTCCAATTGTACCAGCGATAGAATACTGTAGCGGAAAAAACAATGACTCGTTCAGTTCAAGGACGATTTTTATTAAAACAATAAACAAATGCAGGTTAGCGCTTTCACCATACGGCTTCCTCAGACCTATTAAAATTCTATAACTCATCCAGTTTCAATCTGAAAACTGGCGGGAAAAACATTCTCTCTTAAAGTGCCAACTCTAAAAATATCAACTCTAATGCAAAAGCATATAAACATCTTCATAATTACATGCTTTTAAATATATAACTTTATCTAATACATATTAAAAGTATGCTTAAAACCTATTAATAAAACCTATTCACATACATTCATATTAAAATATATAGTTATGTGGAAAAACATGTGTATGTATATAAGATGACAAAATATATATCTATAAATCTAGAGTATATACGTCTAAGCACTCATATAAATATTAATAACTATCCTAATGAACAATCCATTCAGGATAAAAGTATATAATAGAAATGCATGAGCATAATAGTCTACTTTTACTAATTCTAGCCTAAAATATTAGGCTCTCAACCTCCTTGATTTAAGAAAAGGTATAATTGGGACCTTACCATTAAGACCTGGATGTGAGTCAGACCTTAATCTCATGATCCATATAGTTTCTCTAGTTTCGGTGTATGTCCTAATGTCAGCCCCTCTTATTCCTGTATGACCTTTCTCAATTATCCTGAATCTAAAAGTATGAGATTCATCATTCTCTGCCACATGCTTGGCTAGGCATTAACCTTAGAGGCTATCCTAATATTATACATATGCTCACGCATCCTATCTCTTAAACACCTATTGGTTTTCCCTATATAAAACATGTTACAGGTTTCATAGTAGGCTAAGTAGACCACATCTGTGGACATACAATCCCCACAAACCCTGAATGTATAAGACCTCAAATTAATAGGATGTATAAAGGTAGGATCAGAATCAATTAAATGGCAAAAATTACAGTGACCACATGGTAACGTACCATAGGGTAACCCCATTTCTCCTTCTGATATACCTCTGGGATAGCATAGCAGCCTCTTTAAATTCTTTTTATTTTTATAAATAAACCTTGGGGCTATACCCACAATTTCCTTAACTTCTGGGTCTACTGATAAAATATCCCAATGTGTTCTAATAACATCCTTGATTAGGCCTACATCTTTAGTATAAAATATTGGACATACCACTTTGTCATATTTCACTCTTCCTGAAGCTGACCTATGCCTGGAATTACTAGTATTATCCGTATTACTGGAGAAATAGGGAGCTGTTGCTCCATGTCTCAATATATCTATGCCTACCACTCCACTATCTATATCACTAACACTATAGCCACGTGCCATAAATCTCTCACATAAATCGCCCATCTCATTTCTAAACCCTAAGTCAGTGGGGTTGTATCTGGACATTCTCATTACTTGTCCCCTAACAATATTATTATAAACGTATCCTGGATGCATACTATGGCGATGTAATAAGATATTTTTATGACATGGCTTCCTATAAAGCCCTGTGTTTATCAGACCATTGTCTAACTTCTCAACATAGATGTCTAAAAATGGTATCTTCACCATGGAGGATTCAAAACTAAACTTGAGGTACTCAGTAAAAGAATTCATCTCATCAACAAATAATTTCAGGTCATTCAATGACCCTTTCCATAATAGGAAAAGGTCATCTACAAAACATCTGTAAAAGGGCACTGATCTCATAAAACTAGGCATCTGGAACATGAACCTATTCTCCCATTCAGCCATAAAGAGGTTAGCGTAGCTATTGGCACAGGGTGTGCCCATAGCCATGCCATCCCGCTGAAGTTTGAAAGAATTTCATGGCTTAAATTTAATCATAATAAATCCAAAACATTACTAATTAACAAAAAGATCAACAAAAACTTAAGAGAGAATAGCCTGTTTAATTGGGAGAATGATGTATTAGAGTACATGGAAAGAGTCTGTTAAACTAAACTACAATAATTTAATAACCACCATTAGTGAGCTAATCAAAAGATGGAATAAAATGTTCTTCACAATAGAGGATAGGCTCTCTTTAATTCAAATTATAATTTTACTTAACATTTCTTTTATATACAGTCATTGATACTAGCCCCTTCCAAAAATTTATTTAAAAAAATTAGATTCCATGCTACTTAAATTTTTATGGTTCTCCTTAAAACCTAGGATTGCATATAAATGGCACATTAGAGCTTGGAACAGTAATGGAATAGCATTCCCTAGCTTAGATCTTTATTCCAAATCAGTTATAATTAATGTAAAATTACACTGGATCTCACCTACCTATATATCTGCCTGGAAAATAATACATGAGATTCATATAACTGATGTCAGAACTATAGAAAATCAATTTAAGGAACAATACGGAATAAGTAGAGTTCATTGGCTTTTACATTAATTTTGTTTATTTAGTAAGAAGTTTGATCATTTTTCTTATGGCATTAATCAAATATTCAATAACTTTAAAAATGTAATTGATTGTAATTGCAACATTAAACCTGTTTCTTATATTCCCTATAGCATACTCCCCTGATTGTCTAGATTCTTTCAACATCAATGCGATGCAAAAATTAAAGGAAATAACTTGATATTCTGGCATCAATTTATTGAAAATAAGAGTATTAAACCACTAAACTTTCTTCTATGTAGTTTTGATAATAGTCAAGACAGTTGGTTGTCTATAGACTCATTATGGCAGTATATAGAAAACAAAATGAGAGTATGAATCAACCTAGAGACTGAAACTATACCTAGTTTGATCCAGATTTTTATTAGGTGTCTTGAAAAGACAAATGATCAAAAATTAAGTATCTCGCCTATCTATAAGATACTAAGAGAAGACACTCTAAAGTTTGACTCAGATTTTTAGAATTACTATGTAAAGATTAATGGAGAACGAATATCTGATGAATCTAAAAAACTGTTATTGAAATCTACGTATGGTACCTCTTCTTCATTATATTGGAAATTGTATACATGGAAATTTATGAATAGGAGTTTCTATACTCCACATAAAATAAATCTTATACTCAAAAACAATGAAAGTAAATGTTGGAAATGTGATGAATTACTAGTGGCCAACTGGGTTCACATGTTCATTGAATGTAGAAATGTTGTTCAATACTAAAAAGACTTCAGATATTTTGTAAAGGCTTTATGGTCTGATAACTATCATATTTCTAACTCACTAATCCTATTCAGTGTTCCTATACCTAATGTAATACCCAAATCTCAGATTCAGTTACTCTGGTCAATTCTTGCAATTGCCAGAAAAGTTATTACTTTGAACTGGAAAAGTAAACAAGATTTGATGTTTAAAGAATTTATTAATTGATCAAAAGTTGTTTGTAAAAAAAGAACTGCAAACCATTTGTTATGGAACTCATAACACTACTCATAAAAAATAGCATGGCAAAAATTGGAAAACCTTTTGAACAAAAACTGATAACTTCTCATGGAAAAAAATGATTGCTTATCATGGATGAATGTAAATATTGTAAATAGTTTTGTTATTGTTTTATTGTATTTGTTAATATGTACATTTGCGTATGTTTATAGTGAAAACAAAATAAAAATGTTTTTGGGAAAAAAAAGAAAAGCCTCTAAGGCTCATGATCTATAGCACAGGAACTTTGAAAAAATCCACAAACCCAATTAATACATCTCATTTCTAACCTTAAGAAAGAAATGTAAACTTTTAATAAAGAGTCTAAAGCTTACTGTCTTAGAAACAAACAGGTGTTCATGTCATCTAACCCTCAACACCTTTGGCAAACCTTGAAGAAATATCCAACATCAACTCTAACACCCCTATAAGAAAAGCATGTAAAATGGATAACAACATGTTACTCTGATTACATCTCCAACATCTCATACTCACCAAAAATATTATCAACAAATCAGGTAGCTACCCACTTTTTACTTTAAAAAATATCAGTAAAATAATAAAACGTCAGTCACAGAAATTGGACAATAAGCACAATACCTTTCCCAATGCCCTTGTATCCTATTTCCTTAAACTAGCTTACAAGGAAATTTTTAATCCCCTTACTCATATACTCAACCTCTTTCTCACAACAGGTATTGTCCACTTACAATTTAAACATACTCAGTTCCCTTTCCTAAAACTCACTCCCTACCAATCAGGAAGACTCCAGACTACCTCCATACTTTGTGCCTTAAGTAAACTTGTCATAAAAACTATTTAGAATCAAATCTTCTAATATATCTAATCCTATGGGCTACTAATAGTCTGACAACTTGGCTCTGCAATGACTGCAACACCCTTACAACCAGAGCCATGGCTAGGGTAGGGCAAAGGGGGTGGCTTCCCTGTGGCACAACTTTTATTGCAATAATAGGCAGGTGATGATGGTGCTGGAGTGCAGAACTGGAATTCAGTTATATTCAGTTATGAAGTGAGAAGAACACCTTGGTTTCATAAATTAATGCTGATGTTGCCTTTGTGATTATGGCTGAAACATCAGAGTGCTCTGTGAGTAGTGAACTAACTATAGCAAGCTACTTGCTGCATCGTAGCAAGCAGTTTGTAACAGTACCAGACTTGTCTTGAACTTTCCATTTCAGGAGAACTCAGGCTGCCTGATGAATTAGTTATGTTTCTGCTTACAATATTCACAACTAATCATACTTACAGTGCCATGGAGGATGAACACCTATGTGCCAAAATATTCATAAATCTCAGAAGGGGTTTCAAGGGGGTTAACCAACAACCTGTTGCATAAATTGCAACAGTTGGCTTTGGTGCTTATGTGATATCATGGCTCAAAGTCTCTGTCTAGTCATGTATGTACTATTCTCTATGACAACCAACTCTTCTCTACAGGAACAGTGCATTCCAAGATTATATATTCCTCCCCATTCTGAAGGAGATATGGACCTCCTAGAAACTGATTACATGTATAGATCTGCAATCGTGGGACTGCACACATCTGCTGACCTCACAAGATCCAAATGTATGAAAGTTTTGAAACATGAGGAGAATAAATTTAAGATGACTTCCCTGCTTAGTCTAGTAGAAACATATCGGCATCAATCAGGAATGGAAATCAAACCAGAAATAGATAAAAATCAGGCAGCAACTGAATGTGCCAAAAAACAAAAGAATGAATATAAGGTGAAGGATCAGATGAGAAGGTAAGAAATGTGGAAAATCCATATATATATATTATATATATATATATATATATATATATATATATATATATATATAGAGAGAGAGAGAGAGAGAGTTGCAAGTATAGAAAACTTCTGGAAGAATCCCATGTTGATCAGGATCGAATGCAGGAATGGTTGAGGACAGGTGAATTCAAACCAAAAGATGAAAGGTTAATATTGATGGTCAAAGACAGTGGGCTACGTACATGCTGGTTTACAAAATCCATTGAACATGTGAGAGAAACAGACAAATGTAGGTTTTATAAAACTTAATTGGAAAAAGTCACACACCTTGTTGCTGGTTGTGATATACTAATGGCAAAAGTATTGTATACTGAAAGGCATAATAATGTGGCAAGACTGTTGCACTGTGGGTTGTGCAAATATTATAATATTAATGTAGCTGAAAAACACTGGAAATGTGAGTCACAAAGTATCGTAGAAAATCTACATCACAGGGGATCACCCATTACCAACAGATCAAAAGATAGATGTGAGAACTAGATATAGTGGACCATGAAAAGAAGACAAAAGTAGTATTGATCATTAAACTACTTCTTAAAATAGGAAATACAATTGTTCATCTCTACTCATCTCTCATCAGACCCATTATAGAGTACAATGTCCCATTTGGCATGTATCTCACAAGACAACTACAACAATTGGAAAGGCCACAGAAATACCTCACTAAGAGGATTACCAGCCTCAAAGAGATGCCATATGTAGACCGTCTAAAAAAACTCCAGCTCTACTCCGTCACATATTGCCTACTCAGAGGCGATCTCTGCCTAACATACAAAGCTATGTCAAACCCAGAGCTGTTGGACATGCTACACTTAAAGAAATCCCAATCTCTCTGAACCACACACTCCAGGAACCTAAACCTTGTCACCACAATAAACAGAACATGCTGAAGGGATAGATTCCTGTCCCAGAGACTTCCCATACTCTGGAACAAACTACCTATTCATGTCAAGCAAAGCTCCTCATTGGCACTCTTTAAGAAAAACCTTGATGACTGGATGGCAAATTCTGCAGCACTGCTTGACAGGGGTACAGGAAAATAATTTTCTTGGGAGCGAAAGCCAGGGAACCTTTTTGGCTAGGCTTATATATGCCCCAGGGCCAATAGCCTAGTACCTACCTATGAACTTATGAACCTATACCATCTGAGATGTTGCAACCAAAAATATATCATTTATTCCACTACAATCCCTCTAATGATCTCATTATTCCAAAGGCCATAGTTTTTTAGCTGAGTGGCATGTACATGTTATCCTCCTAAGCATTCTGTTAACAGTATCAGTAATGATATGTGGCTTAACCAGAAGTTGGGCACATCTCACAGAATCTGTGTGGTGCAGTGAACTACTATAAGTAACCAGAAGTTGGGGGACATCACACAGAGTCTGTGTGGTGCAGTGAACTACTATCAGCAGAACACATCCTAACAAAATTCTTCTTACAGAGAAGATTGTTTTCACATCTATGGCTTCAGCTCGCTTCATGGGCACCACTGTATTTTTGTTTTGGGATACTGCAATGAGCACACTTTTCACATTAGAAGTTAACTAACATTGGGCAAATTACATATGACTTATGACTTTTTTATTGCAATGAGTATTTGGTCCTACTATTCAGGATATCAGTGATATAACCACATATGTTGTGGAAGGGTTAAATACATTGCATGCTATGTTTATCTGCTTGAACCATCAATTGTTACTTCTAACCTATAATATTCTGTTGATTTAGGCAGGACTTTTTGTGTTTTGTGTTACGTCAAACACACCTGTAGTAGCATGTGTATGTCTCCATTAGCTTACACTGTATTCAAAACATCTTTTAGAATCACACTTGCTCTCTAAAGGATCACAGACTTGGAGGAGCCCTTTATTCCAAACATTCATTTTTTTTTTTAATCTGGCCCAAGGTGTCAGCCTTATTTATTGGATTCACATTACTAAACTATAACTATGAAAATGCCATCATTTTATTTATTTAATAATTTGTTAACTGAAGGGCAGGCTGATATTTGTGTCCCCTTTTCAGCCATGATCTTGGCCAAAAGACAGAGTAAAAACAAGACATAAATCTATATAAATAAAATCAGAGGTAGGTACAAGTAACCTATGCAAAAAAAAAAAACAAAGAAAATTAATCAGCTATATACTTTATGCAAAGCTCTACCTAGTAACTAATTCATTTTGTCCAGAAAATGCATGCTGATACAAAATCTGTTCCATTATAAATGGACATATTGCAGTCTGAGCAGCCAAGTGCGCCGGATTATGCAGAACGCTCCACATTCCACCATAAGTGAACCCACTGTTCTGCTGTTCTGCATTGACAAGCCTTGGCTCTGCTACATGGCTTTTGATTGGTTTGTATACCGCAATTACTGCCAATTAGCATCACAGTATACAAACTAATCAAATTGCTACTCCACTGTTCCACATTGAACAACTTTGGCTGCACTACACAGTTTTTGATTGGCTCATATTCTGAAATTATAGCCAATCAAATAACTCCCTGAGAACAGGAGCCAATGAGAGCTCCCAAATAGTTTCATAGGTTCATAGGTTAGTACTAGGCTAATTGCCCTTGTGGGCCACTTTAAGCCTAGCAAATTACTCCATGTAAGAATCAAACCTGCACCTTGTGTCTGTAAGGTAAATACCTTAACCATTACACCAACATCCCACCCAATAAAGATGTGGATACTTCTAGATTAGAACCATCAACACCATCACACATGCTAACTTCCCTAGTCCACTGAGCCACACAAGCTGCCTTAACCATGCTGCAGACTCGGTAGAATGGCTACATGTTCCATTTTTTGGCTATAAAATATGTTAAAGTTTAGCTTACTCAGATTGGTAGATCTTCAAAAAGAACTTACTGCAGTGTTTAAGGATATTTGCCTTCAGTTCTAGTATGCATCCTGTGACAAAATAAAACATTATCATTGCATTCATTTTACTGTAATTCTCTTGAAATATTATATTCCTCATGAAATTCACTAATCTGCCTTATGCTATTGGTGATGTCCACATAGCTCTACTGAAAGAACAATTCAGTACACCACCTGTAGTACAGGAAGTGACTATACTGTAATGCTAAGACAACAGTGGACAAACTGAAATATCCTTGACATAGACATCCAATTCCCCTGCTGACCTACTCCACTTAATTATACCCTAACTTTCTGCCAGTCACCATTTCAGAAAGTGAAAGTACTTACTAGGTGTTTCTTTGATAAATGTTGGATCCCTCAGGAGTCTAAATGCCTGCAGTTCCATTTGCAGAAAACGAGTCCTCTCATCTTTGGTTTCTCTGTCTGTCTTGATGCTCTCCCTCATGAAGAAGCTTGAATTCTGCACATTTGTATTTTGCTGGTAAGCAGTGCCCCTTCTTTTATAGAAGCATGTATTCCTTAAGAGCCCCTGGAATGTATACCTCTCAGAAACCTTTATGAAGCTCCTCCCCTTTTTCTCAGTCATTTGCACATTCTATTAGACAGCATCAGAGAGAAAAGAGGAGACTCAAGAGTTATAATATCCACAGTGAGCAGTTGGCATAGCTTTCATGTTACAGAGACTCATCATCTTCGAAAGTGGGTAACCTTTTAGCTCAGTGCATGTCAAAAAAATATTATGAAATTCTAGGTTTCATACCACATACCCACTTTGAGACAGAAATGTGAATCTCTCTTTAGCTACTTAAGAGCAGCCGAGGACAACTTAATTTTAGAATAAAAGTTAGTAACATGACAGATATTTAGCATTTGACATGCCCATATCTGGAGTGGCGACTCTACACTCCAAGAGATAATTGCATTTGCATAGGAAAACAAGGAAAAGAAAAGGTCACAAATGATTTAAATAGAGTAAAAAAGCAACATATAGATTACCTTTCTAGAACTCAAATAATGCTCTGTTTGGCTTTCCTGTATATCATCCAGCATCCAAACTTGCTTAAATTGCTCACATTATACTGACACTTTCCATGCTAGGCTGAAACAGTCTTGCACAGATCATCTTTAACTTTATTTCTAATCATCAAAAATGGTAAATGGAGGAGAAATGGCACTGATCTGACCATTTGTGTACCAGGAATGGTTGTGGAAAACTGCGTTTAAAGACAGGGAGAAAAAAATAAAATAGAAGCAAAATAATACCAAAGTAAATAACTGCAATACCAGCAGTTAAAATTAATAATTTTAGCTACTGGTGTTACAGTTATTTACTGTATACATATTTATATGCATACCTCTCAACCTTCTAGAGTAAGAAATCTGGACAAAGCCAACAGCCAAACATAATTTGAGGATAAAGCCACAAAAATAGGGACAATTTTTAGATGTTGCTCTTATAAACTTAGCAAGTTGCTAAAATAACAGGTTTTGTGTTACCATATATGATCTGAAGGATATGATGTCTGAAACTCACATTTCTGTCATTATCTTATTATGTCATGCCTCTGTGATTTTCCAGAAAACTACATATTTATGAGGAACAGACCAAAAATATGAGGCAAAAATGTGTTCATTCTGCAAAATTCTGGGCAGTTGAGAGGTATGACATGGGTGAATGTGTGTGTGTGTGTGTGTGTGTGTGTGTGTGTGTGTGTGTGTGTGTGTGTGTGTGTGTGTGTGCATATATTTTGGTTGAAAGGCCATGGCCATGGTCAAGGTACACTTTTTGCACAGTGCAAAAACAGGGTGTTGCACATTTTCACTGTTTGTCACACATTGCTATGGTCTGTGTTCCACATTGACCTCTTAGCAGGTTGAGACCTATGACTACACTTAACCCATATGCAGCATAAATGTAATATTTACCTACTTAAAAACAAACGGAGGAAATAGGCGCAACCTACTAGTGCAGGATGTGCAGGAACTTTGCATCATCATAGTGACAAGTATAATGATGCAAATACAGGAAGTACTGCCCTTGTAAATTAGTGGAAAGCCAAAATTTGTGGGAAGGAAATAGCAATAAAATGAAACAAAAGCATATCCAGAAAATTGGATTTGCAGAGCAGGAAGCCATGCTGTCATCCCAGAAGAAAGAGAAAAATGGCAGGTATGTGCAAATAAATGGTAGCATATGATCTTTAAGTTACCTGGTAAAGAAATGGGGAAGAAACGTTGAATGACAATTTTCTCAATTAATATAAAAATTCTCAAAGACGAGACCCTGGAGTTTCCATGATGTATGAAAATAGCTTCAAAAGTGATAATTATCAGGAGAAACTAGGCAAAGGTAGAGAGCTGGGAAAGTTACTTCTTAAAACTAATCTGCAATGTCTTCTAGTTGCTTGCAGAGAAAGATAACTGGTCACAATTTTGTCTGAAGTAATCTGACTGTAATAGTAATGCATATTCTTTTTTGTTTTACTTTCAGAAGTGTGGTCATGCTTATTCAATATACTGATTCTTTTTCACCCCTTTTTTAAATGAGAAACAGTTTAATGCATTTTGAATAATTAAGGAGTGAGTCACCCAATCTTTTAATTTATTTTTTCATTTCTTCCTTAAAATGTAAAGAAAAATGCACAACACTACAAATAGAAATGTCAAAAAGCAGAGCTAAGCATAGGCAACAGACTGGAAGAGAATAGTGTATTTTAAGACTGTGTATGTGATTTTTTAATTATACTGACTTTTCCCTATTGGTTTTTGATTTGTTTATTAATGGATTCAATGAGGATATCCTTCATTTATTTGATATGAACATATGAAATATAACCTAATACCATGTGTAATACAATTTTATTGAGTTTTCATACCACTTCTTCGTCAAGTCTAATAAACTGACTCCTGAGGGTTTGGCAGCTCAATACAGAACGTTGAAGATGATTAAACAATAGGAACTTTGCTGCACTATAGCAGGACACAATTATAGTCTGTGACCAAAGCTGGTACTAACAACTTTACAGAACAAATACACACTGCACCACATTATCTGCTCTGCTCAGAACAAATATGCACTGTACAACGTTATCTGCTCTGCTCAGAACAAATACATACTGTACCAGGTTTTCTACTCTGCTCAGTTGTCCATTTATACTTAATCCAAGCTCGTCTGTACAAAGGCAGCTGTGACTGTGGATAAAATAGCTATGTTTTGAGACAACTAAAATGTACTTTACAATGACTTTGTCTCAAGATATGGAACTTTGAGTTTCTCTTAAAGCAAACAGTACCAGGACTGAATGCATTATCCTTAGTTGCACAACTACAGGCATAGTTGTTGTCTGTTCTGTGTCCACTGGGTTATTTTGTAACACCCCCCAGTCAACAATACCACCCCTGAAAGTCTATTTTGTAAAACTGCACCATTTTGCTAGAACTCATTCCCAGAGAACATCAGACTGGTATTTGATCTTAATGGCTTTAAACTTCAGCTGAAAAAGAATTGAACTGAAGAAAGAAAATGTAAATGTAAAAGCAATCCAAGCTAAAACAGCCGCTCACATATCAGGTCACACTTAAAGGTCATTACTACCATGCCCTGCTGTCTTTCTCTTCTCAATTATACATCTTCTCTCACACACTTACTCTAAGCAGATTTTCTTTTCTTGACTTTGCTGGGCCAAGGAGCAACTTTGTTAATGCATGCTGTTTATTTTATGCTTTCAGGCTTACTTTTTGTAAAGAATTTCGGGATTTGTATGTATTTATAGTTTGTGGCTCCTATTGTTAAACATCACCTGTATATGATGACCTATTGTATGTTATATTTATGTACAATATCTTGCCTCCATGGCTTGGGTTATGGCTGAAAATGGTCTTTGGACCAGTCCACCTATCTGGTTAACAAATAAAAATAAAATAAACAAACAAACAAACAAATAGATGAAAAATTCCTGGGCTCTCTAACATGTCTGTATACAGCATGTTTAATTATGCAGATCCCTGTATTGTCAGGATAAATATTATTATGGTATTTAGAGAATGTTGTGTAACAATCTCAACACACAGATAAACAGCAACTTAATGTTGACTCTGACTGTAGCTGTGGCAGTTCATATGGTATCGACCATATGCCATTTGAACTTTTGAAAGTTTGACAATGTGATATAGACCACTGACCGAGTCTATATTAATCAAACATTTAAAAGTTCGAACGTCATATGGTCGAAACCATATGATCGAAATTTTAAAAGTTCGAAAATCTAATAAAAAATACACAAAAAACCTACCTGAACCTTTTAAGCAGAGGGGCAAGCCCCCCTACATCCTCCACACCCCCCACTCTTTAAATATACCAACTCCAACATCAAAATACAGTACAGAAAAGGGAAATCTTCCCATTCTGCACTGTACAAAGATCTCCATTAAAACGTTCGAACTTTCAAAAGTTTGATCATATGGTGTTGACCATATGACATTCGATCTTTTGAAAGTTCGACAATGTGATATAGACCCGATCTGACCCCATGTCTGCATTGTCACAGAACCCTCATTTTTGTGTTGGTAGGCAATGACTGGACTCAGAATGATTTTATTGTACTTTTCTTGTGAGGAGGATTACTGCCATACCCAAACATTTATGAGTCACCATCTAACACCACAATTCTGCCCTTCTTAAGAAGACACTACTACATACCAGTCTCACTGTATAGAAAGCAACCAATGAGCTGGGTATGTGATACTGAATGCATTACAAGATGGCAGGAAAGTTAAGATAAATAAATCAGGTTAGAATACCTGTTCCTAAAAGCTGGTATCAGATGGTCGATATCTAGTAACTAACTGTCTTGCAGTCACTGTTGAAATACAAAAACTCTGTATATCTATTCTCTACTGACATCCTCAATACTTCTTTCTGCGAAAGAGACATTATGTCAGATAATTTACAAATTATGCCTCAGAATAAGAATTTAGTAGTACTGGGAAACTTTAATATCAGAAAACTCACAGATTAAATCTGAGGTCTAGATAATCATAACAATTCTGCCTTCAATATACTCACAACTGATTAAAAAACAGATATAAATAAGGCAAAATAGTTGATAGCTTAAAACAACTAAATTGGCCATGAAACAAGGAGTAGCCACCCTTCGTGCTCTAGAGCAAATTGGATATCAGACCACACTTTTGTCAGTAAAAGTGAAAGAAATTTATTTATAGGCCCCCTTGGTTAGTGCTAAACATACTGCAATAAATTAGTATTTCATTTGGAAGAAATAAGGAAAGAGATTCATTAATAACAACAAAAGCCTTTTTCCAGATTTGGGGTACTGAGCTTTCTTGAATGGAACGGTTGATTAGAATGCTGATGGGGTAGGCAATGGCTTCAGCAGCTATGCTGAGAAAGTATGAAGGAATGTTATCAGGGGCATTAGAGCATGGTTTTAGTTTCTGAAGTAGTTTTTTTATGGTGGATGTGGGTATAGGTTTTAGTGAGAATGGTGGGGGAAGGGGGTGAGAATTTGGGAATGTTAATGATGGAGTGGAGATAGGGGGAGGAGCAGTGTTAAGGGGTGACAAGTTGGTAGGGGAGGGTTGGGGTGTAGTGGGGGGTGTGGTGGGGTTTGTTGAAGAAAAGGATGAGGTTAGTTTGGAGCTAGAATCAATGAAGAAGGTGTTGAATTGAGTGACCAAGTCTATGTCAGGAGTGTTAGAGTCTGGACTAGGGTTATCTGGTTTGTTGGGATTAAGGAGGGTAGAGATGCATTTCCAAAATTTTTGAGGGTTTGTTTTGTTGTTGTTTTGGATTATGGAGAAATAATTTTGTCTATCAGAAATGATGAGCTTTTTTACTTTGTTTCTGAGTGTTTTGTATTCATTATGGGCTAGGGGAGTCTTATGTTTCTGATATGATGACCATGCCTTATCTCTAAGGTGCATAGTTACTAGTGTGTTTTTTGTTAGCCAAGGGGCAGTTTTGTTTTTTATTCTTTTTGTTTTTATAGGGGCTTGTTGCTGTAAGAGGTTTAGGAAAGTTGCATTAAAGTGGGTGACAGCTTGTTCCAGGGGTAGAGTTTTTAGGGTGTGCCAGTTGATTTCTTTTAGAGAGCTGGAAAAGGTAGTGGAGTTAAAGTTTTTTTGGCAGCGAGTGATAATAAAATTGTGAGTAAGATGTATGGGTGAAGTTAGTCGGTGTGTGAATGTGGGCAAGTGGTCACTAAGGGAGTCAGGCAGGGTGCCACTATTTGAGAAGTAATGAGGGTGGGAGACTAATATCCAGTCTAGGGTACTATCACTGGTGAGGTTTTTTGAGGGCTGAGTTATGGAGTTGATCAGTTGAGAGAAGTTGTAAAGATTAATGTTAAGTGGATTTGTGGGAGACTGTATTGCAGACCAATATTCATGTCACCCATAAGTATAGTTTAGTTGTTAATGTTATTGTAAAGCCACGAGAGGATATCTCCTAGTGTAAAAATATTGTTTCCTGGGGGGATGTAGAGGGAGACTATGCATATGTGTTTGTGTTTATTTACTTGAAGCAGTGCCAGGAGTAATTCTGCATTATTGAATTGGGGAGTTGGTTTGTTATAAGGGGTAACTGTTAAGGAGGATAGGTATAGAAGTGCTACTCCACCTCCTTTTTTTGTTTGTTCTATCTTTTCTGATTATAGAGTAGTTGGGTGGAATTATTTCGGAATCTTTTATATGAGGTTTTAACCAAGTTTCAGAGATGGACAAAATGTCTGGTTTGTTATATGTAAGCCAGGCATGCAGATTAGGGATTTTTTTAACTATACTTTGGGCATTTAAGGAGGTGAGTAGTATGGATTTATCTGTTGGAGGGGATGAGGATGGACATGGGTTGGGGTGTATGTTTCCTGATAATAGAATAGAAGTCTGATATAGCATTAGGTTGGGGAGGTACTTTGTCTGCTTAGAGACAGGATTGAGTTTAGCTAGATTTATGAGTGATATGTTAGTTATTGTAGGGTTAGGATATTTGTGAGGAGTAATAAGTTTATAAGAGAAGAAAAGATGGTGTTTTATGGGGTATAGGCATGGAGAAATTGGGAAGTGTGAATGTAAGACAGGTAGGTTAAGATGGCTTGTAGTATGAAAGGATAGAGTGTGGTTATAGTTAGTTGACTGGGTGAGGTAGTAGGTATAGGATATGGTGAGGAGGAGTACTAGATGAGTACAGAAGGATATGGCTTTTGAGCGCATAGTGGATTAGGTTATTGAGGGGAGGTATGTTGTGGATGGCTAGTTTACTAGGGTATGAGAGTTATAAGTTTAGGGAGGAGACTGAGAGGGGAGGTATGGTTGAGTATTGGTGAAATGAGGGGAGGAGTTAGAAGTGGGTGTGGAAGGGAGGAGGTTACTAGTTGGTTGGGGTGGGTGTGGTTAAAGGGTATAAATGTAGAGGTGCTGGGGCGGGGTGGGAAATGGGGGCAGGAAGGGGAGCGGAGTGAGCCCACAGGACGAACGGAGCAGGTAGACACAGAGACTGGAGCAGTTGTAGAGGAAAAACAATCAGCAGGACTAAAGTGTGAAGGTAAGCTTTAAAAGTTAGATGAGATGAAGGCTAGAGAGAAATGTTGGTAGGAAGGTAGTAGTAGATGAGAAATAGAAAAAGAGTAAGGTAGGACAGCAGGATAGCAATGCAGGCACAAAAGGAGAAATAGGTGAGAAGCTATGTAGTAGATAGGATGAAAAGGGGGTGAGGCTGGGTAAAGGGTGCCACCTAGTGGACTGGCCTAAAAATGCAGGCAGATGAAAGAGGGAGACAGATGGAGAAGCAAGGGAAAAGGTGGGCACTAAGTCAAAAGGAGGGATGTTGCAGAGGATGGGAGAGAGGGATAAAGAGTGATTTATGTATAGTACGGGGGGATGCTGCTGGCTGCCGGTTGCCTTAGCTCAGGACAAAAATTACCACCTGTAGCAGTGGTATACTAGTAGAATGACAATTCAGCCAGGAGTTGTTTAATACACATACTTTTCTTATCCTTGTTATAGGGTTTGTAGGGCAGACAGGCTGTGAGGTGTATCGCAGTTGGGTGCAGGGGTTCCTTTAGGTTCAGACTGATTAGTGCTGGAAGCACAAGTAGAGCAGGTTAACTTAAGGAGGCAAGAGAGACAAGGTAGTTATGAGAACAGGAGTTATCACATAGCAAGTTAAGAGCGGGAGTATAATGTTAAACAGTCATCTATACTTGTATGTAGATAATAAAAAACAGTACTGAGTATATTATACTAAACATTCAAATAAAACAGTACAGAGTATGTTATACTCAACATTCACATATACGCATATGTAGATAGCAAAAAACAGTGCAATATCCTTGTATTACAGATGGAACTATACAGTCACAGAGGCAGTTAAGTAAAGATAGCAGTTACACAATAACCGAACCCTGGTAGTAGCAGATGTAAGACATAGTCAAACAATTATTTAAATGCTACGTGGCAAAAAAAAAACTTTCTGCAGGAGTTATATGTCCCTAGAATTAGTAGTAACAAGAGGATACTAGTAAATGTAGTTCCTACCTATTTATATTCTGTTAAAAAGCCAGAGGCAGTCTGTGCCGTTGTCGGCTTGTTACAGATGCC
This sequence comes from Protopterus annectens, assembly GCF_019279795.1. NCBI lineage: Eukaryota > Metazoa > Chordata > Ceratodontiformes > Protopteridae > Protopterus > Protopterus annectens. The sequence goes on along the minus strand of NC_056743.1, from coordinate 1,194,732,606 downwards.
ATAGGCAACCTTTAAATTCATATGAGATTTCAATTTACTTTATCGGCTTATTCCACAAGCCAGGATTTATAAAATAGCCATAGTCAGCTTGTTAATATGCCAGAGGCTGTCTGTGCCGATGTCGGCTTGTTACTGATGCCAGCGGCAGTCTTTAATGCCTTAGAAATTTCCACTTTACTTTATCGGCTTGTTCCACAAGCCAGGATGTATAAAATGGCCGTGATCAGCTTGTTGAGAAAAAAGCCAGAGGCTGTCTGTGCCTTTATCAGCTTGTTTCAGAAGCAGCGGCAGCCTTTAATGCTAAGAAATTTCCCACTTTACATTGTCGGCTTGTTACACAAGCCAGGGTTAGTAAAATTGCCATAGATGACTTGTTAATTAGCCAGAGGCAGTCTGTGCCATTGTCGGCTTGTTACAGAAGCCAGCGGCAGGCTTTAATACCTATAATATTCAATTTACAGGTAATTGCTGCTAGACAGGTGAGCTAGCTCTTATTTAGAGCTAATAGAAATGCTACAAGGGTTGAAGTACTACCAAGGGCAGAGGCCAGGCTGGGGGACAGTCGGTACCATAAAGGTCCATTGTGATCAAAATATGTAGTGTACAAGTGACCAGAATAACACTGATTTCAGCATAGGACACACAGTAGAATTGCTTCATCTATCAAGAAGCCACTAAAACCAGCTAGTGTAGCTGGTTAGTTACAAGGCTCAGATTAGCTTTAGTGCAATACCACGAGGTTGGTGTAGTGGATCAAGCACTGTCTAGGCTTAGGAACAATCGATGTTGAATCACTGAGCTGTGAATCTATAGCAGGGTAGATAACTTACAAAATTGCCGCTATCAGCTTAAACATGCTACAAGCATTAGATGGAGCTTTTTACAGTCTAGGGATGGCTTTGTATCAATAAGCGGTGAGAGAGCTGCTATTGTGAGTATACAGGTAAGAAATGCTAATAGCGGCTCAAGTGTGCAAGCAATCAACAGTTAGATGATTTACAGTCTAGGTAAGGCTTTACAAAGGGCGGGAAATCAGTCGCCATTACAGTTGTACATGTAGCAAATGCTAAATGGTCCCAAACAGTTTTCTTGCTAGAGTAGCACAAAACAAGCACTCCAAAATACTATATACCATGAATACCATATCATCTTGCATTTTAACTTCACAACTCCAAGGTCACAGGTTGGGTCACAATAGACAGTAAAACAATGAAACTGGACTGAATACATTCTAAGATTTGCTAAAAAGACACTACAAGATCATTTTGTGTATTTCAGTGTTGGCCAAAAGAACACAAGGTGACTTTTCCTTATATTCCAAGCTCACAAAGATAAAACATTTTTTTACATCTATAGTTGTCCAAACTTTCCTTTTCCATCTAGTTTCAGATAATGGAAGAGGGCTGCAAAAGTTTGAAATCAGGAAAATTAAATAAAAAAAAATACTTTTCCTATAGCTGAATATCTAAAACTGTGAGCTTCTTACAATTCTAACAATAACTGTACCTTCTCTGCAAGTTTAAAGCTCCCTTATGCTCCTTGTAATATCATCTTGTCAGAGCCTAAACAGTAAACTGCATTCCCTGGAAGGATTCCTCACCTTGCAAGATGCTGACGTGTGTGCAGTCGCTGAGAATTGTTTTTCAAGGCCATACAGAGCACCCCAGCCATACAAGACTACAATGTCTTTCACATATTCAGACCTCAAAACAAGCATGAAAGAACCAAAGGTGGAGGTGTATCCATCTTCATTAAATCCAACTACACCTCAAGACTGGTAAAACAGTATGACTCTCCTGAGCTACTCCAGGTCCAAATAACTATAGGCAAAACACCCTACCATATCATCACTAGCTACATGTCCCCCACCATGAACCAGGAGAAGCACACCGCCTACCTGGACTTGCTAGAGCCGCTCAGTATACAGCCAAACACCTTGGTCATGGGAGATTTAAACTATTCTTCCATTGACTGGGTGACTTACACGAGCACAAACATGATTGCTCAAAGGTTCCTGGATTTTGTTAAGTCAAATGCCATGAAACAGTTGGCCTGCACCCCCACAACGGGCTCAAATGTCCTAGACCTGGTGCTCACCAACATGGTGGGTCACTCCAATACTCCCCGTATGCTGCCCTCCCTAGTCAGGTCAAACCATAAATCAGTCTAGTTTGAAGTAAAGATCAGGCCTGGTACCCCCACAGAAGCAAAATAACTGAATAGTTTCTCCAAAGCAAACTATAGCCTACTAAGTGATGGTATAAAAACTTTCAAAGCCCCTGCTAACACAGCCAACAATGACGAAGAGTACACAAATACCCTGTATAGCCACTTAAACAAATGTATTGATTCAGTTGTATCTGACAGGACTAAAACCAGGTCCTCCCCAAAAAACAAGCCACCCTGGTGGACTGTAAGTATAAATAAGTTATATAACAAAAGAAAGAAACGAATATCTAAGAATAAGAGGGAACTTACTCTACAGAGGAAGAATACCCTCCACAGTCCGAACAAGCAAATCAGATATCTTCTAAAGTCCTCTAAGGCTAGTTACAAGACCAAATTAGCATCCCTAGCTAAAGATAGCCATAACACATTCTTTAGCTAAGTCCAAAATCTAAAAGGGAATGCCCAATTGTGTGGTGAACTTAATAGTGGATGGTACCACTCACACTGAACCCGAGGAAATTGCCAAACTGCTAGCTGATAGATTTGGCAATAACTTCACCCCCCACCAGCCATACAGCAAAGCATTCCTGACACCAGTCCTCTACCGATTATCTCCAAAGAACAGATCATAAAAGCACTCTCCAAGGCCAAAAACACAGCCTCTGTGGTTCCAGATAACATCCTAGCTTGCTTACTAAACAATTTAAAACAAGACCTAGTGGAACCACTTGGCCTGAGCACTGTCTTTGTTCCATCAGAGTTGAGAACAGCAACAGTAATCCCCTTGCACAAATGGGGTCCATCAACCAACAGAGGAAACTGTTGACCCATAAGCCTAACCAGCCTTATCTGCAAAGCCATGGAAAGAATCATCATGGTCCTTATCAAAAAGGACACAGGTGTCCTTCTAATTCTTTACCCGACTCAGTTTGGTTCCATTAAGGGTAGATCTTACTTATTAAACCTGATGGACTTATTTGAGAATGTCACCCTGGATGAAGGCAAAGCAGTATATACCACCTATCTTTATTTAGCCAAGGCTTTTGGCACAATTCCCCACTCAGGGATCATTGAAAAACACTCCCATCTGGGGAATAATCCATATGTCACTAGATGGGTACACAACAGGCTCACCAACAGAATGAACACTGTCAAAGTTGGGAAGCCCACCTCCAACTGTAAACCAGTTACTAGTGGGGTACCACAAGGATCTGTGTTGGGCCCTCTACTGTTTGGAATCTATTTATCTGAGTTCCAGGTGAAAGTAGATGGCCTGTGGCTTACCAAGTTTGCAGATGACTGCACACTAGGCACAATCATTAACTCCCCCAGCAATGTAAACATATTATAGAAGGGGGGTGACACAGAAAATGATTGGTGCCAAAGCCACAGACTAAAACCAAATGCAAAAAAATGCCCCATTATCCCCTTTGGCAAAGAAGTATCTCCTGCTAATTATGATATAGATAGCACCCCTTTGAGCTTAAACTCAGTGGTGCAAAATGTTCTAAACTTCAATCACCATGTGTCCATAGTGGTAAGGAAAGCCTTCTACATTGTGAATTTCATAAATAAGGGCATTGCATCCAAAACTAAGGAGGTTTTAACTCTGTTGTACTTGACCCTTATCAAACCGCTAATTGAGTACAATCCTCTCTTTTGTATGTATCTCACCAGACACCTGCAGCAGCTGGAGTGACCACAGAGTTTTCTAACCATGAGAATCCAGGGCCTTCAAAAGACTGAAAGCCCTGTCATTGTACTCTACAGGCTGCTGAGAGATGACTTGTGCCTGGCCTACAAAGCAGTCTCTGACTCTGCCCTAATGGAAATGCTGCACATCCACAAATCAAATGGGACAAGAGTCACTCGCTCCATTGATCTCAACCTAACCTGTGACATTAACAAATCATGTTAGACAGACAGATATATCTCCCAGAGATTGCCACTCCTCTGGAATAAGCTCCCACTTCACATGAAGTAGAGATCCTCAATGACCCTACTTAAGTGCAACCTTGACAACTGGATGGCTGACCACAAATTCACCCAAGGGGTGGCAGCTACATCACTCATGGACAGGTGTAGTCGGTGCTGATCATAGAATCACTCTGCTAACAACGACCATCTAACCATGGTTAATTAGGGTACATGGGTTTTTTACATGGCTAAGGCCCTAAGGCCATTAGCCTAGTAACCTCCTATGAACCTATGATCCTTTAGAAGATTACACTGATAGAAGTAACTGTACTATATGGTAGAAATGAGTACATATGTTGCTCAGAAAATGAATGGAGAAAGAACTGATTGTCTTAAGGGGACCAGAAAAGATATGGTTTCATTGCTGCCCAGTTCATATTTATTTAGCTGATACCCTGAGCATGCATCCATCTACTCATTAAACCCTGGTCTGGGAGCAGTATAGAGATCCACACCATTGCAGGAATATGTCAGAACTCACACTACTGAGTACAACAGTTAAATACATCATTTGATTTGTTCCATTGTAAAGAGGGCTAATAGCGCTCAGCTGTTTTCATTTAATGAGACATCCCTAATTTTGTTTCAAAATTTTGCTCTCTACCTCCTAAAAGTAGATAATGATTTCGAGAAGTTGTGTTTTAATAGTAACAATAGTTAAAAAGGGTTCCTAAGTTTGGGCTTTCTACCTAGTTATTTTTGTTTTGTCCTAAAATCCTGGGAGTAAAGGTTAAGAGCTATAGTCTCCCAAAAAAAAACAGCTGTTTTTTTTAAGGTGGAGAGTGGGGGTTAATAGGAGGTGACAGCCTCTCATGCAAACATAATTAACCAAACAAAAAGCGCCTTGCAGGATCTGTCAGAATGATACAGCAGCAGCTGTCACTCTGTAGTCCTACCACAATATTCTGGGAGCTTTTTCAAATGTACTGGCAAGGTCCAGTGTTCTTCATTATTGCCACTCCCAGGTACCCAAAGTGCAGCAGTGTGTGAGACATCATCTCTGCATTGATGGAGCACTGAGGGTCCATTAATAATGATTTTACAGCCCATCACCTATACGTAATACTGAGAGAGGCATTCTGCACAACTCTTACTCCCTTACTTAAGTATTCTAATTCTGATATTATACAGCCTCAGTGATAGAGGAATTATCTGTTCCAGCTGAAATGGTCCCCCTTAACTCCAAGGTTCTACACCCTCAAAGTTAGAATAACTGCAGCACAGAGTAATAAACTGGTTTACAATGTTCAGTGTAAGCTGTGCTGCTCTATAGTGGTTTCCTTCACAAACAGAACTTCTGAACATGATTCAGTCACCTTAGAGTCCAGTAACGTGTTCAGAACTTTGCAATTCAAGCTACCATCATCCAAAGAGATGGAGGGCTCCCTAATGTACAAATCTGTAGTAACTAACTCATTAGCTGCAGAATAAATGAAACATAACTGCACTATCATTTTCAGTGAGTAACAAGTATGTGTTGCTTGTTACTTTAAAATGAAAATTACTATTATAACAAATGGGTTCTGATGCACAATTTTATAGTTTTGCTCAGGGAAGTGGGGGGCAAAGACACAGGTAGCACCAACCACCAATGGGGACTTCCACCAGTAACCAGTTACTATAACTGTCATTTCAGCTACAGAAATGTAGTATAGCTGATTATCAATAAGCTAGAGATCTCACAGTGGTCATTCTTAAATCTGTAAAAGTTTTTTACAAGAGAGAACAGGAAGAGATGGACATGTTTAAGTCATTTTTCCAAAAGACTTAGCATATAAGGCTTGTAAAACTAATCCACAAGTCTTATGAGTGTCTTGAAGGTGAGAGCAAATGTCTTGTAATGTTATCACATTTTGCAGAAAGTGGTTGCCAATATTTACTCTTATTTTCATCACCTAGTTATTTTATTATTTCCATGACAACATTAGTTTTTATGTAGGCTTTTTGACAATGTTTTTGTTTACACATATGGTTAATCTTAGGGTTTGTGTCCCTTTAAAATTACATTTGATTTGCTTGCTTTTTTTATTTCCTTGTGGACATGTTTTTGATGTATTTAAACTGTTATTTGATTGTTGTGCATTAACTCTGATGAAGTCCATGAATTCTGGACAAAAAATCTTAGTTATTGCTCTTTTTTTATGGTCCGGAATAAAGTAAATGTTATCATCCCGCTGAGTATGATTTGAGCTGTCTTTGGTCATTGTTAGTCTTGGTTCTAGGTTTTTGTGTTATTAGAACTTCGGTTCAGAGGGTTGGCTTCACCAGCTCTATTTCTGGCTCATTCACAGGATGTCACCTTAACAAGCAAGCTCACTATTTTATTGCATCAGCTTACTAAATATGCTACATCTCCTGAGTTTGCCTCCAAGGGTATTATGACTGGTATCAAGGATGTGCGGTACAAGTTTTAAATGATAGGACAAAAGAGAGAGATTTGTTCAACAATGTATGATCCAGTCTGCAATGAGCCAATAGTAGGGCAATGAATTTTCAATCAGTTGGTGAGTTTAATTTTGATGACTGGCTTCACCATCACTCCTTTTCTTTTGGGATGTGTAATGTATGTACAAATTCCAGCCTCCGTTCCGACCTGGCAGACTTTGAAACTAAGTTGGCTAAATTTAGGAGTTTACAACTAGAAAACTCCTGCATTTTGGAATGCATTAAGGTTAAATGAGTGCCTAAGGAGTTGAGCCTTTGGAAATTTCCCAGCGGTTCCTCCACTAACCCTAAGCTGTTAAACAGTCTAGTGACACTATTTGATCAGACTGGCTTAAGATCCTAGAGTTGTTTTTAAGGACAATTACGACAAACTGGTGGCTTTGAACAAGGATATCAAAACCCCAAACTTGTCCATCAGTCAGGATTTGCTTTTCCCCACCTACAAGACTGATTATTTGGCTATATTATCTAGGGTTGATAAACAGGTGGAGGCCAACAGGATGCACAAAGTAAGAAAATTATAGAGAGATAAACTTGAGTACAATGCAGGGAAGGCTTACCCCCAAACCTGTTTTTTTTTTCCTCCCCTCTGACTAATGATGACAATGCCTTTATGGAAGACTTGTGTTTCTTGTTTTCTCTGTTTTTTGACAGAGGATACCCCAAGGGTCTTATAGAGGATATCAGGGATGAGATTTTGAAACTACGGCCTGTCAAGTTTGCTGCCATCTTGAGTGGTTTTCACACAGATAGGATTGCAGTTCAACCAGCGTGACCTGGGGTCACTGATAATGCCAGGTCAACCCATGGTAGTTGTTGTTCTTCCTCCCCACACAAATGAGTTTATATTTTGTCCTGAAAAGTATCCTGTCCCAGTCAGGGATGAAGAGCCACCAATGGAAGACTTTCAGCCTTTTTTGGACAGTCCTCAGATCTGCCTCTTTTAGAGGATAGCGAATCAAAGGTCCTCCAATTATGTAGCCCCCAATGTGGGTCAATCCAAGGGTTGGTCTTTGAATCACTGATGATGGGGCAGGGGGAGGAACAACAGACATTAACTGAGTGTACGTGTGACTGTGGGGGACAAATTTGAGAACTAGCTGTTGATTCCTTTAAATTAATCAATTTATCTGACTGTCATATGTATCTGGAGGTTTTGAACATTTTAAAAAGTGGGTTTAATTTTGTCTCCAGTTTCAAACTAGACATTGTCAAAGTGTTAGTCCAATTGAAACCATTTACTTGAGGCTTGAGTTTGAGAGTGTTATTTGCTGATAGACCACCCATTTCCCCTCCCCTTTTATGAAGTTAGTCAGGAAAAGTGTTTTCATTCCACCTATGAATCCTTGGGTGGCAATGTTTGAGAGATTATGTAAAGATCAATTTCACAGATTTTCTAAATTGAGAGTACATGGACCAAGTTATTTGACTTCTAGTGAAAGGTACATTTTGAATTACTTGGTCAAAAACAAACATTTGCATATTATGAAACCTGACAAGGAGGTTGGGGTTAATGGACACCATGTGTTCGAGTAAAATGCTTCAACTTCTTTCTGATGAGCACTCCTACAGGAGAGTTTCGAGGAGCGAGATTGTCACAGACTATAACAGAATTGATTTTTACTTAGACAATTTGGTCTTTCAGGGTCTTTTGGATGAGAAGACAGGAATTTTTTGAAGGTTTCTATGCCTGTAGTCCCATCCATATTCTGCATTCCTAAAATCCACAAATGCCAGAGAGATTCCCCCCTTTGAGACCTACTGTGGTGACAAGACAGTCCTAAACTGAACCCCTGGCCAAATTTGTTGATGCTAAATGCAAAAGGCTATTAACGAACCATCTGCAGATTTTAAGGGACTTGTGGTATTTGCTTGAGAATTTAAGTTCACTGGCATTTAATGAGGATGTGTTGTTCATCATGGTGGACAGTGCGAAATTGATTTTGGTTATTTCCCATTTGACTGGAATAGATTGGTTCAGGAGATTTTTAACCAGCTACTTTTCCCTTACCAACAACAACATTTTGGTTATCAAGACCCTCTTACTGCTGGTTTTGAAAAACAACTATATTTTCTTTGAAGGAAAATATTTCCACCAGATTTCTGGTGTAGCAATGGGGGAGGGGGCAGCATGTGCCCCTATTTATGCCAATGCTGTGTTAGCAACTTGGGAAGAATTATACATTTTTGCCTCTGACTATTTTGCTCAGGATTGCTCTTACTATAGGTTCCTTCATGACATACTAATTTTATGGAATGGAACTGTCAATCAGTGGAACATATTTTTGGCTACATGGGAGGAATCAACTTATTTTTTATGATTTACTAGTTATGTTGACCCTTGTAGTATTAATTTTTTTGGACATTACTAAAGATTTGGTTAACAAAAGATTTAGTTCCACTATTTATAAGAAAGAGACATTTTCAAACTTTTATTTGTATTTTACAAGTTGTTAGCCCCTCCTCTAGAAGAGGGCTATAGTTAAAGGGCAGATGGTATGTCTGTCGAAGCTGACTAATGATGACAATGCCTTTATGGAAGACTTGTGTTTCTTGTTTTCTCTGTTTTTTGACAGAGGATACCCCAAGGGTCTTATAGAGGATATCAGGGATGAGATTTTGAAACTACGGCCTGTCAAGTTTGCTGCCATCTTGACTGGTTTTCGCACAGATGGGATTGCAGTTCAACCAGCGTGACCTGGGATCACTGATAATGCCAGGTCAACCCATGGTAGTTTTGTGCAAACCTTTACCAGTGAGTCTTTTGTTATTCCTTTTAGTAGTGATGTGAGTAGATATGTGGATTTGATTAAAAGGAAGTGGGGCTTGGTGTTCAGTGGAGAAATGAGAAGGATTTTGGGAGATCAACCCACCATTGTGTTTAGCAGGGTGAAGAATTTGAAGGACCTTTTCGAAGGAAATCAACAAGGGCAAAGTTCCCATGCAGGCAATAATCACATGTTTGTGGACATTGTAAGCAATGTAGGTTCATACATGAGGGTCCTTATGTAGAATTGAAGGGCTACGATCAGACCCTAGTTAGCCCCAGGAGGTATAGTTATGACACCATTTGGTGGTTTATTCCATGTGTTGTACAACATGTAAAGCTTTTTATGTGGGCAAAACTAACAGAAAACTGAAGGAGAGGATTAGAGAACATACTTATGTTATAAAGAAGAACAAGCCCACTAATGTTTTAAGTAACACTCGAGACAGTGTGGTTCTTTCAAGAAGTTTGTTTTTTTTGTTATTGGCAAGGTGAATTTTAGGGATACCAGGGGAGATATAGACACATTATTGGAGTATAAAGAACTGCATTGACAGTTGCGATTGAATACCATGGCTTCCCCGGTTTGAACAACAGTGATTCTGTTATGAATGTCTTGAAGGTGAGAGCAAATGTTTTGTAATTTTATCACATTTTGCAGAAAATGGTTGCCAATATTTACTTTTATTTTTATCACTTAGTTATTTTATTATTTCCATGACCACATTAGTTTTTATGTAGGTTTTGTGACAATGTTTTTGTTAACACATGTGGTTAATCTTAGGGTTTGTGTCCTTTAAAATTACATTTAATTTGTTTGCTTTTTTACTTCCTTGTGGACGTGTTTTTGATTGGTTGTTTTGCATTTTAATTGGTATTTAAACTGTTATTCAATTGTTAGACATTAACTCTGGTGAAGTCCATGGATTTGGATGAAACTGCTTAGCTATTGCTGTTTTTTAAGGTCCAGAATAAAGTGAGTATTATCATCCAGCTGAGTGTGATTTGAACTGTCTTTTATCCACAACTCTTGTTGCAATGAATTTTGACAGAGGTTGCAAAATTTAGGTGAGCAGTGAGAATGCCAGTGCATGGCAGAAGGGAGATGTAAGGAAGAACATGGAAGAGGTTAGGGTATAGGTATTGACATAAACTGAATCCATGATTAAGGAAAGTATCGCTGCACCTCAGAAGAAAATTCAGTGGAACTCATGATTTTTTGAAAACTAAGTGAGGAAGTGAGAGTCAGACTAGAAAGACTGCTAAGTGCCATGGTTTCCCATAGTGATGAGCTCAGAAAGCAGACGTTATGCACTCCACCAGTGTGTGTGTGTGTGTGTGTGTGTGTGTGTGTGTGTGTGTGTGTGTGTGTGTGTGTGTGTGTGTGTGTGTGTGTGTGTGTGTGTGTTGGGGGGAGGCAGAAATGGTAACTGTGCCTGTATTTTTAGAGGAGGATGAGGGCATGGAAGAAGGTTGGCTAAATGGTTGCTGCAATAGGATGGGGTTGGTGAACTAGGGAGGTGTCGGTCACTGACTCATGAGTGATAAGAAAAAAGTCACAACTGAAAAAGAATATGGTGAATAAGTTTGAGCAGCAACAGTGGAAAGAACTGACTGAGAAAGGAAAAGTAACATTTACAAGCTGTTCTAGCTGTAGCATCCATAAAACAGAAAAGTATTTAAGAAAGTTAAAGTGGTACTAGGAGATGTAAAAACAGGATTAGGTGGAAGTGCACTTGTTAAAAGTAAACATGATGTACAAAAGACGACAAACTCCTAAGGTGGGGCTGATGAGAGAAGGAGATTAACCTTTCACAATCATGAAGGATGAAAGAAATAAAGTCTGAGAAGGCAGCAAGTGAAGTGAAAGTGAAGAGTATGGCTATGGAGAAAAGCAGTATGGAATGAGCCAAGACACCTGGAATGCAGACAATGAGGTAGAAATCACTGTTAGAACATTCTCCAGTGCAACAGATTACATAGGATGGATAAAGTCAAGGGAAAGTCAAGCAGGGCATACAGAATAGGGAATGGGATTACAGCTGGTGGACAGAGAACAGTGAGAATGTATCCTAATAGAGTTGGCAGCTAGGTTAGTGAGTACTGTTTTATCAAAATGACCTCTTTAGTTTAAGCAACATTGTACCACAAATTAAGCTATTCAGCAGCTAGGCCTCACTGTGAAAAACACTTTTTATAACTCTTCTGAAGTGAGACATAATTAGTGAACAAAAATATGCTCCCATACTGCAAACACTGTCAGAAAAAAATCTGTAAAGACAGAAATAAAATAAAATGATGGAACTGTAAAACAAGCCAAAAAATCTAACTGGCACATTTCTTCCTCCCATATACTGCACACTATACAACTACATTTCTAAAGCAAAAGTAGCCAGCTCCAACAGCATATAAGGATGAAACGTGGCTATGGTCCTAGTGACCCAAGTTTGATTAGCTGCTCTGGCACTTGGTGGAGCTGGCAGGGAGGATGGACTCTAACACTCCTTCAGAGGAAGGATGTAGGCCTGCTACCTGATGGTATGCACAACCAACAGTACCCTTCAGTGAAGAATTGCATGAGAATGTGTACTTGCACAAGGGAAGGTGTTGTGGCCCCCACAGTGAGGCAGGCCACAAATCTTCCAACCTAGAGGAGGGTTTATGGCAAATAAATGTTCTCATTGCCAGTTCATAGGCTCATAGGTAAGTACTAGGCTATTGGCCCTAGGGACTATATAAGCCTAGCCAAAAAGGTACCCTGGCTTTCACCACCCAAGAAAATTATTTTCCTGTGCCCCTTTTGAGCAGAGCCACAGAAGTGATCCCAGGGTGAATTTCCTATTTCCCATCCAATCATCAAGATTTTTCTTGAAGAGTGCTAATGAGGAGCTTTGTTTGATATAGACAGGTAGTTTGTTCCAGAGTATGGGAAGTCTCTGGGACAGGAATATATCCCTCCAGCATGTTCTGTTTATTGTGGTGACAAGGTTTAGGTCCCTAGAGTGTGTAGCTCAGAGGGATTGGGAATTTTTTTAAGTGGACCATGTCCAACAGCTCTGGGTTTGACATAGCTTTGTATGTTAGGCAGAGATCGCCTCTGAGTAGGCAATATGTGAGGGAGTAAAGCTGGAGTTTTTTGAGACGGTCTGCATAGGGCATCTGTTTGAGGCCAGTAATCCTCTTTGTGAGGTATTTCTGAGACCTTTCCAGTTGTTGTAGATGTCTTGTGAGGTACATACCAAAAGGTTCTTTGTACTCTATAATGGGTCTAATGAGTGATGAGCAGAGGGGAACAATGACCTCTTTTTTCCTGGATGAGAAACCTTTTGTGATGAGGTGTGCCATGTAGAAGGATTTCCTGACTATTGTGGTGATGTGATTATCAAAGGACAGACTGCTATCCACCTGTGTCCCAAGGTCTCTTATCACACTTTCAGTACTTATGTGGTAGCTCATGGGCACAGAGTTTTTACCAAAGGGGATGACAATGCACTTTTTGCCATTGAGCTTGAGGTCATGGCTTTGACACCAGGCATCTGTCTCAGTGAGGACCTTTTGTAGGATGTCCACATCATTAGGAGTTTCGATTATGGCTCCTAGTTTGCAGTCATCTGCGAACTTCATTAGCCAAAGACCTTCTGTGTTAGCCTGTACTTCAGAAAAGTAGATACCAAACAGGAGAGGACCCAGGACTGAACCCTGTGGCACTCCACTTGTCACTGGTCTGAAGTCGGATTTGTAGTCTGCTACTTTCACAGTGTAGGTTCTGTCAGTGAGCCAGTTGGCAACCCATCTTGTGACGTAGGGATTTATACCTAGTTTAGTGAATTTATCTATCATTCCAGAGTGGGGGATGGTGTCAAAAGCCTTGGCGAGATCTAGATAGGCTGTGTGAACCACCTTACCCTCATCTACGGCTTTAGTGACTGCTTCAAAGAAGTCTATCAGGTTTGGGAGACATGATCTGCCTTTTACAAACCCAAACTGGGTGGGGTACAGAGTTGGGAGATTGCCAATGTCTTTGTTTATAAGTTCCATGATGATATGTTCCATGACCTTGCAGACCATTCTCGTTAGGCTAATGGGGCAGTAGTTTCTGGGTCTGTGGTGGCTCCCCCTTTGTGGAGTGGGATAACCATTGCTGTGCGCCATTCAGTGGGCACAAAGCCTGAAGTGAGGCTATGAATGAACATGGTGCTTAGGTGGGCTGTCAGTTCATTCTGTAGTTCATGTAGAATGCAGCCTGGGATGTTGTCAAGTCCCATGGATGCTGTGTTCTTGGCTTTGGGGAGTGTGTTTTTTACCTGTGCAACTGTGATTACAGAAACTTTACATTCTTCTGGTATAGAGATGGGCCCTTTAGGGGCTGAGCAAGGGGTAAAGTTAGCACTGAACCTATCTGCCAGGATGTTGGCAATATCAGTTGGTTCTATAAATTTAGTGCCATTGTGCTGTAACTCAAAGCAAATTTGAGTGTTGCCATTGAAATTCGTGACATAGCTATAGAATGCTTTGTGGTTATCTTTAGAATCAGTGGCAATTTTGTTTTCGTAACTAATTTTAGAGGATTTTATGAGGGATCTCAGCTTCTTACTGAGGCTGACCAGTGAGTTCCTCCAATTATGGGATTTTACTCTTTTTTGCAACAGTCTCTTTCTTCTTTTGTAGAGTTTGTTTATGGCAGGGGACATCCAGATTGGCTTCCTTTTTTTTGGAGGATAGTGTCTTGGTTCTGTTAGGGATAGCATGATGCATGCACTCATTTTAGTGCTTATAAAGTGCATTTGTGTAGGCTTCAGCTGTCGTACCTCTATTGTCCATCTGCATGGGTGTCGTGAAGTTTGCCACTTCTGTCTGAAGAGGCGTGAAGTTGGCTTTGGAGAAATTTTTTATGGTGGTTTCCCTAATGGGAGGTGGGGGATGTGTATGTCTAGGGTGATTAGCTTGTGGTCGGATCTGACCAACGAGGAATTGACCTCTGGTGTGGAACACCGGTCACCCATGTTGGTAATGACCAAGTCTAGGATATTGCTGTCCCTAGTGGGGGTGTGGATAAGTTGATCCAAAGCGTTGGAATTTAAGAATTCCAGAAAACATTGATCAAAAGAGTTGGTACATGAGTAGTTTTCCCAGTTAATGGTGGGGTAGTTGAAATCACCCATTATGAGGTTGTTGGGTTGTACCCTAATATTTTCCAGTGTATCAAGAAATAAGGAGTGGGAATCCTGGGGCATGGTGGGGGATCTGTAGCAAGTTACAATTTGGATTACGGTCTTGCCCAGAGTTAGTTGCACTTGGATAATCTCAGCTGCATTATGCTGAGAAACTAGCCTGGAGGTGTGGATATCCTTAATGAATATGGACACACCTCCTCCTTTAGTGTTTCAGTCCAGGTTAGGTGGCCGAAAGGTGTGGTATGAATTATAGCCTGGTAATGCAAGGGTGCTCTCTGGAGCCTTGAACCATGTCTCTGTCACTGCACAGATGTCGATGTTCTCCATTTTAAGGAGTGCCTCGAATGAATGCATTTTCAGGTTTAGACTTCTAGCATTGAGTAGCATTACCCTCAGATTTTCCTTGCTTGTAAGTGTTATGGTGGTGAATTTGTCATTTGAACCTTGCCTAAAAAAGGCACTATAGGGGTGGCAAGAGCCTTAGCCAGTATCCAGAATCCCAAGGACGACAGATGCAGGCCATCTCTGGCAAAGCATCATGGTCTGTCAATCATGTCATCCCAGGCAGACAGATACTGGATTCCCTTAGAATGATGCCAGAAGCTTAACCAATTTTTGAAGTCAATCATTTTGTCCTGTGGTATCATTCTGGGTGATGGCAGGATGCTGCTCAGAGCTAGGGTCATACCTGCCTGGGCTACAAGATCAGAGAGCTCTTCTGTGTCCCTTTTCATGTAGTCCAGGGAGGTACATCTCAGGTCATTCACAGCAACATGGACAATGACAGAGTCATATTTGCACTTGTTGTGGAGTGACCTGAGTGTGTGCGTTATGTGGCAGATCCTGGCACTCGACAGGCAGCTGACAATAACTTTCTCCTTGTTTAGCCTGGTGAGTGGAACATCAATGTGCCTGACTATAGGGTCACCTATGACTAGGGTGTTGGGTACATTGTTATGCTTTATGGGCTGCGGTTGAGCGGCACACTGAGTTTGTGGGCTATGTGTCATTTGGGTTGTGTTGGGGGGTGAAGGTTGCTTGCGTTTCTGCTTTGGAAGTCTCTGTTGCTTGGGCAGATTTTTATTGAGAGCCTCCATGAATGTAGGTGTGTGTTTTGTGTTTCTATGTGTCTGTTTTGGTGGTATAGGTTTTTAGGGACTATGTGATGAGTGTGGTGTGGTGCAAGTGTTTACCTTCTCCTCTTGACTGTCTAGTCCAGTCTTGGATGAAGATAGCTTTGTTTACAGTTTGGCTATATAAGTGCATCTCTCACAGGTTGTAGTGTTGGGTGGTAGGAGGAGAGGGTTGTCTGTGTACATGAGGCAATTGCTGCATTGCCCCAAGATGCCCAGATTCATCAGGTAGACAGGAGAAAACACCGGGAGCTGACCCTTAGACATGCCTGGATAGGTGCTTATTTATTAAGTACTAAAAGCTGCTTTCCTCTAGACAAGTGAGGAAAGTTGAGTGCTGTAGTAATTTATAGCTTATTTAGTGCTTACAATGAGATCTGAACAAGTGCTGAGCTCAAAGAAACAGATTTGAGTGCTAAAATTTAAAAACTGGCTAGTTCTAAGGAAAATTTTAAAGAGCAGACTTTATGGCGTTGGAAATAGTTTAACCCTAGCTAAGCGGCGATGCATAAAGATGCACACAACTTTCTAATTGTTTTTGGAAGATGTATTATATTCTAAAACAGCATATATCCACAAGCCATGCAAAATGTGACAGAGAAAACATATTAAAACCACAAAGATAAATAAATAAACTTAAGGACAAAGTATAAGAACAGTAATCTAGTTCTGTGGTATGGGTTTCCCTGTATTTGTCCATACAAACTTTCATTAGAGCATGGGGTGAACTACATCACTCATGGGTAAGTACTGTATAACCCACACCCCAGAGCTGAATATTGCTTAGTTAATCACTGTGAAAAGTAGTCACTGGTTTTCTGGAAACATTGAAAACATTGTGAAGTTTGAGGATTCAGTGCTGTCACTTTACTGCATGCACATTAAGGCTCTGGGGAATTTGACCTAGGTTTTTAGGCTGACTGTCATTCACAGCTTTTGGCTCTAGCTGGCAGAGTATGCATCGCATGTTGCAATAATCTGACAGCAACACTGTTTTAGAATGTCCCAATAAAGCAGGTCATCTGACAGCAAAATGCCCTGGTTTAGCTCTATGTCATCCGTCATTCTTGATAATGTGAATGTGTAAACATGGTGTATTGGGTTAAAAAGAGGATTCCTTAGAATTCAGAATCCTTATTATACATGAGGAACTTTTTTCACAACTAGAATCCTGTGCTGTAAATGTGGGAAATGCTTTAAAGACAGCAGGATTAAACCAGTTAATTATTTTTCAAAGCTCAGAAAACAGATGGAGTATAAGATAATTTCATAGAGACAGACTTTCAGTGTTTACGTCAATAGCCAGTGTAAAGTTCATCTAACCAACAGATACAGAGAGCCTAGGAGGCTTCCATAAACTTTCAATTATCCATATATGAATCTATGTCTAACCTACCGTTTTTTCATAAGCACAAAGCCACATATACTCTTGCTTTTCTCACCCACAGTCAGTTAAAGTTATTCTCTTTAGACTTAATATTCATGTAATCCTATGTATACTAGCATTGTTTTTCTTTTGCCTTTGTTGCTCTGTGTGGTTTGTTCTGATGCAAGTATATATTTTTTAATTTATATGTTATAATAGGGTGTATGTTTACTGATGGAATGTTCTACTCACTGAACCTCCAATCCGCGAACCTACAGCAGTGAATGTTCATTCTTCAGCGAATGTGTGAGATGGGGAAAGTAACTAGTTGGCCAGCATTTCCTAGTCTCATACACTGCAGTGTTTCAAACCCACCCAGCTTGGAGGACTGTACCCCACACACACCTAACTATATATACCAACTCCTAGACCGCACTACAGTGGGCAATAGGGCAAATTTCCTGATGTTGGTTAGATTTCACAGAGGTGGAAGTTACTATAGAGGAAGCACGTGTACAACTTAGTGGATTGCACAGCAGCACTTATGTATAAAAATTGTTTTGTCATTGTTCCTTGTCAGTACCCCTTATCATGGGTCATCAGCTACAAACGAAATCTGAAAAAAGTAACGGCAAACTCTTTTTACATACTTTATATTCATGCAGCTAAGTCTGCTTCATCAGCAGATACTCTTAACAAAATTCTGCTTCAGTCAACTGCAATACACTAAATTTCCTTTGCCACCAGCTCCCCTGCTCCACAACTGAAAAATATTTTTATTTGCATTTATCATAGAAGCCAGCACCTTCCTAAACTGCTATCTTGAGTACACAGATGTTATATAACATTTTGCTAGGTACCCCTGTGATGCAGAGAATTGAAGCCTTAACTGTGCCCCAGACACCCTGCTCTGAGTAAGTGGCACAACAGCTGTAAAGAACAGGAAGGATAAAGTGAAGGTTCTGACTCACCACTTAGGGGACACTTACTGGCATCACTGGATATAGCACCTGTGGGGAAGCAGGTACGTGGACAGAGCACACAGCCAAACATTGCATAGCATTTAGCAACCCAGGAAGTTGTCTCTGCTATGGACATGAGGAACTTTCTGAAGTGAGGCAGCATTGTGGAGCTAAAGGGAGCCACTGAGGAGAAAGAGCTCCAGAGATGAAACAACTTGCTGGCCTGCTCCCTGCCACCCAATTATCAATGGTGTAGGAATGAATGGGCAAAATGGGCTCCACAGACAGTAATGAGTGGAGACAGGGCTCTAACCTAGCCCAGACATGGAACAAATGGGCTGCTTGAGTACTGGCACTGGAGCCATCAAAAAGGTCTGGAGAAGAATGGGGGGGTAAAAAATGCTAGGTGCCTTAATAAGTTTAGTTCTGCAGTAGTCCTAAAATGTTGTTATTAAATATAAGTTCTATTTTTTTGCTTCCAGTTTTGAAAACGATTTGTCAGTCTCTCAGTGTTTTATAAAAGTTGCTTAATTTCCTGAAATGGAGTGGAGTATAGCTGCCCTACAAAATGGAAATAATGCAATAGTCTTGTAAAGAACCCAAGCTTTACCTAGCTGTGTATTATTCAGCAATATGCTTTCATTAACATCTTCAAGTATTTGCCAAATGTAACTTGCGGTAAGTGCGTTGGTAAGACTCCAAAGTACCCATTGTGGTGTGTGTGTGTGTGTGTGTGTGTGTGTGTGTGTGTGTGTGTGTGTGTGTGTGTGTGTGTGTGTGTGTGTGTGTGTGTGTGTGTGTGTGTGTGTGTGTGTGTGTGTGTGTGTGTGTGTGTGTGTGTGTGTGTGTGTGTGTGTGTGTGTGTGTGTGTGAGATGGACTAGTATCCACATCTGAATTAGTTCTCTACCTTATGCTTTTTGTTCTCCAAGATAGGGTCCAGTTCACCCACACCTCTGAAAATACTAATTCTGGTATAAGAAAGTAAGCAAGAAATTAAAATAACTTTATTTTTATTATCTCAGTCTTTGCAATTGCTAACCAGTACATTACAATGAGTACACAAATCAAGCTAAATTATACTATGACTGTTGCTTTTGACAATAAGTTTAACTCTTAAATTACCCACACAATCTGTCTTTCATTGTAAGGTCACATTCAAAATGACTTTATACTTGGCAATGTTACTGTATTTTATGTATTTGTTTGTTTTGCTTATTTCTATGCTTGCTTGTTTATTTATTTATGGAATTTATACCTTTTTAGCCTGTACTCTATTTTGCAAAGATGTTACACAAAGGTTTACTAGAAAACATCAAAATATGAGCAAATCAAACTATTCAGGAGGCTGTAGACTACAGCAAGTGATTATACTGCTGTGAAATATTAAACGGAAAGTTAAGTAGTATTAATGATTCAAAAGCTCAAATAAGAAATCTAAACTCCATGGCAGCAGGAAGAGCAATATGCTTGCCACCAGCAGAAAAGGACTGGCCATCAAGGACAGGTTAAACTGGTTTAATCTGACACTGAAGTAACTGAATTACAGCTTAACCTTTCACTGTGCACATACATCATCTAGTGGCATAATATACGACTATACAATGCACTTCACATTTTCACTTTCATTGCATAAATCACATGTCATTACACTGAAATATTTCACAACAGTGAAATTTCAGAAGTTAAAACTGTATACAGTTTTCACATGTAATGCATTAATATGGCAGAAGACTATCTAAAGACTTCAGTGTAAGTTTTCTTTAGAAGACCTTCAATGAAGCCACAATATATTCTTACTGTTTCCAAGGAAAGAGGTTTTACTGCTATCAAGTTTTTTGTTGTTGTTGTGTCTTTTGGCTTTTCCCGATTAGGGGTCGCCACAGCGGAACTCCGGTCCACTAATGATTGGTAGTTGATTTTTACGTGCCGAGTTACCAGCCCTGACGCACAACCGTCAACGAAGGTACGCCCATTCATGCATGTCTCCACACAGAAGACGCTCTGAGAATCGAACCGGACAGCGTCTTATTGTGAAGCACTGCTATCAAGTTTAATATGAGTAAATGGGCATATACCTGAATTTCTAGGTAGGGTGATAACATAGAAGTCTGAAAAGTTCAATGAAGATATGCCTTCACATCCTACAGGCACAAGTCGGGTTCAACAGTTGAAACTTCCACAGATATGTAATATATCTGCGGTATCAAACCTATAGGAACCTCTGTACTGTTTAAGTAGCCTCCCATCTTTCTTTTTCAGAATGTCAGACTAGGTCTGTTTCTGTGAATCTAGCTGCTATAAGAACTAAATGCCACCTCTTATGTGAATCATTACCCATGCCCACTGTGGAAGACAAAGATCCCAAATAATTCTCAAGCATCCACACAGAGCCGCATATTTATCAGAAATCTACTTGGAGCCCATTTTTTTTTTTTTTTTTTTTTGGTCTTGGAAAAAAAAGATAAATGATAAGCACTTCTTCTGGAAATAATCCTGTCATCAACTGTAGTCCAACGAGAACCACTTTTTTCACATTCCTTCAAAGTCTGCCCAGCCCTCTCTATCAGTCATTGGATCATTCATAAGGGTAATAAATTCTATAGTAGTGAAACAAGACTCTTTATCAGAAACTATATGTTTTTAATTCGTGTACACTAAAACTTTGTTATTTTTTCACTTCTCACTTGAAAGGGTCCAACCACAGGAATGAGCATGTATCACAACCAAAAAATATTTCTTCCAAAGTATTATCCATCCTGTGTGCAGTCTACACTATGGCATTTTAAGCTATTCTTATATCTGTAATGATGTAATGGGTGGCGAATTACTGCTTGCTTGGTTACATATGATTACATAAAAGGTCACATTTCTGCATATGACCTTGTCATACCCAATGCAGTGAAACCATGCTAGTCAGAAATAATGCATAGTAAAAACAACCTTGATGAAAGCAAGACCGATTTCAATGAAATAGAAAAAAAAGGATTTGTTTTCTTTTGGATAAGTAAATTATGTAAAGCTAAGGGGGAGGGGTTCACTACCACAGTATATTAACATGAAGGCATGACTAAAGTGTAATGTTTTGCTTCATGGGAAAGGCTGAACTTTAACAAATGAATAATAGACATACATATAAGCATATGAGGAAACTCTTCAACATTCGAAATGCTGTTTCCTTTTTCTCTAAATCCTTGGAACATCTTTGCATAACATGCTACAAAGAATTAGTGTGACAAGCACCTGTTAAAATAGTCTGGGAAGCCTATACATGCTTTCAGTTCAGTAAAATTTGTTGAAGATGGAACTTCTTAGTTGCTTTCACTTTAGTTTCCACAGGAAGTAAACTACTTACATCTATTGCCATTACAATTACTGTTGTACTCATGTTAAAATTGTATCTGTTTCTTTCAAGATACCTTGCATCCTCCGGTCTCCTAAACATATCCTCTCAGTTCTGCAAATATTTATTTGATGACAGTCTAATGACTAGACTATTATTCAGGTAACCTGGACCATATGCCATATCTCATGGTAAAGTTACAATAGTCCTGCGAAATAAAACAAGTTCAGATAACATGTCAAAATGATAAATTGTTGTACATAATCACACCATT
The DNA here is from genome assembly GCF_019279795.1 of Protopterus annectens. Taxonomy (NCBI): domain Eukaryota; kingdom Metazoa; phylum Chordata; order Ceratodontiformes; family Protopteridae; genus Protopterus; species Protopterus annectens. The sequence goes on along the minus strand of NC_056743.1, from coordinate 1,194,710,997 downwards.
ACATTTATAGTCAAGTATTTATTAAACTGATTATTCAAAATAAATTCTTAACAGGCATGGCTGATAATTGATTTTAAGAACTTCTGTCTGCCAACAACGCACAAAGGTCTTCCTGTCAACATATGAAATACAGTTCCAAATAATCTAATATTACCTGTTCTGAGAGAAATATTTAAAAAATCCCCACTTTCAGTATTTATACATTTTATTTAGTCCAGGTGTAATTTGATTTTGTTTATGCAGCTTTTACCCAGCAAAGCTGAGTCAATATCTTGCCCTTGTATCAAAGATGTTTATCTCATTACTTATGAGTAACTTCTACAAAAGCAACTCCCAATATTTTCATAGATTTCCCTATATAACTTTACAGCGCGGTATTAGTCGCAAGACTGACCTCTGCTAAAACATCATGCAGTTCTAGCACCATCAGTGGTAAAATGATACGCAATGTGAACAGCACAATCACCCCTGTGTTTTCCAAATATCCTGAAACTGCCCATAATGTTATCATCTTACAAATGAGGCTTCTATGTCAGGCATTCAAGAAATCTCACTCAAGCTTTTGCAAATTGCTAGAACATTCTGATGTTTTAATAAAGGTTCTGCTTCATACTTTGTGGTCATGTATTTATTTCAGTTTGCTTACCACGGTGAGGCACTGATCAATTATGACCAGTCTCATGTTCAGCTTGAGAGGTAAATGAAACAAAAGCATGATACAAACATGCAATGTTCAGATCACAGCAATAAACATCGCAGGCATAATACAAGAGTAGAAAACAATGTGAAAAGTAACCAAAATTATTACACTAAGTGCAGTATTTAAATTGCTGAATCAATAATGTATACAATAATAAATAATGCATGCAATAAGACATAACATGTTTAAAGATAGCATGTATCTACAGTTTGTATAAGTTTCCAGACAACAAAGAAGGGAACTGATATAACTGTACATTAGAGGAAGCATTTGTTAGTCTTCCAATAAGATGTAAGAGTTGTTAGGTGACATACTTAGAACAATGGCATCTACAGTGCATATAAAAAGTGTACACACCCCTGTTAAAATGCCAGGTTTTTGTGATATAAAAAATGAGACCACAATAAATAATTTCAAAACGTTCCGCACCTTTAATGAGACTTATTACCTGTGCAATTCAATTGAAAAACAAACAAATCTGTTAGGGGAAAAAATACAAAAAATGAAAAACGTACAATAAGCTAGTTGCGTAAGTGTGCACACCCTTAATCTGATACTTTGTTGAAGCACCTTTTGATTTAATTACTGCATTCAGTCTTCTTGGGTACACACCTGCCATCAATTAAAGAGACTCTGATTAACCCCAAATAAAGTTCAGCTGTCCTAGTAGGATTTTCCTGACATTTACTCAGTTGCTTGCTACAGCAAAAGCCATGGTTCGCAGAGAGCTTACAAAGCATCAACTGGATCGCATTGTTGAAAGGTGTCAGTCAGGAAAAAGGTACAAAAGCATTTCTATAGCATTGGATATACCATGGAACACAGTGAAGCCAGTCACCAAAAAGTGGAGAAAATATGGGACAATAGTGACGTTGCAAAGAACTGGAGTCCCTCCAATACTGATGAAAAGACAAGATGAAAACTGGTCAGGGAGACTGTCACGAGACCTACAGCAACACTGAAGGAGCTGCAGTAATTTATGGCAAGTACTGGTTGTATACTATATGTACTATAAATGGTAGGGCTGCAAGACAGAAGCCTTTTCTTACACAAAAAAACATGCAGGCCCAGATAAAATTTGCAAAACAATACATCAAGTCTCCAAAAAAGCATGTGGGAAAATGTGTTATGGTCTATTGAGACCAGAGTTTAACTTTTTGGCCACAATTCCAAAAGGTACGTTTTGCGCAAAAACAACACTTCGCATCACCAAAAGAACACCATCCCCACGGTGAAGCATGGTGGTGGCAGTATGATGCTTTGGGGTTGCTTTTCTTCAGCTAGAACTGGGGCTTTAGTCAAGGTGGAGGGAATTATGAACAGTTCCAAATACCAGTCACTTTTGGCCCAAAACCTTCAGGCATCTGCTAGAAAGCTGAAGATGAGGAATTTCACCTTTCAACATGACAATGACCCCAAGCATACATCCAAATCAACAAAAGAATGGCTTCACCAGAAGAAAATTAAAGATTTGGAATGGCCCAGCCAGAGCCCAGACCTAAATCCAATAGAAAATCTGTGGGGTGACCTGAAGAGGGCTGTGCACAAGAGATCCCCTCGCAATCTAACAGATTTGGAGCACTTTTCAAGGAAGCGTGGGCAAATATTGCTAATTCATGATGTGCCATGCTGATGACAGACTCCTAGCCAAGAAGACTGAATGCTGTAATTAAATTAAAAGGTGCTTCAACAAAGTATTAGTTTAAGGGTGTCCACACTTATGCAACCAGCTTATTGTATTTTTTTATTTTTTATATTTTTTCTACTAATAGATTTGCTTGTTTTTCAATTGAATTGTACAGGTTATAGGTCACATTAAAGGTGGGAAAAGTTTTGAAATGATTTATTGTGGTCGCTTTTTATTAAATCACAAAAACCTGGCATTTTAACAAGGGTGTGTAAACTTTTTATATCCTGCAAAAACCTTTTGTTGTACATTATATGTGCAGTTTTTATCAACATCATCAATAATTACATGATACGTGAGCAGTACGAGTTAGTTTCAGTTCTTCCAACATATTTCTTAATGTTTCTTTGTCTTATACAAACTCTCAGTATATACACAAATCTATTAAAGACAAGGTACTTTGTACTTCAACTACAAATAGTCACTATCTTGAAATGTTTGTTTTTCCTGATTTCTACAAGTTTTCACTGTATACCCCAGTCTATCAAAGACATGGCATTTTTCATGCTTAAGTTTAAACTCAGGGGTGATGCATTGATTCCTAGGACGCCTGTCATTTGTATTAGCTTTCTTGCCTTCACTACTTTTCATTACAATTCTTTACTTTTCTGCTGTTGAACATTTTTGCATATCATTGCAGCCTGTCTTGTTTATGAGTCTTAAATAAATACAGTAGAGAGTTGATTATCCGAATGTCGATTATCAGAAACGTCAGTTATCAGAACCAGCCTTCCAAAGTTTTCGGGTAGGAAAAATCATAAAGTCTGAATATGTAAACATAATAAGTAGTTGCTTGAGTATGTTTTTTGAGCTTGTAGCCAGCTCATGTGTGAAAATATTCTTTATTGTCCATTGGAATCCCTGAATGGTTAAAAAGTGTATTCCTGCATGCAGAAAAAAAACAAGATGTTAGAAGTTTTTTATCCGGTTCAATTATTTGTTTGATAATCCGAACAATTTGATTATCTGAACTACCCTAGGTCCCAATTAGTTCAGATAATTGACTCTCTACTGTAATACATTGGGTACACACCCCTAAGCAAAGTACACTTTATTATTAAAAAGTTACCACTTTTATTCCAACATTGATAGAATGTCTAGATTCTGAAGAAATTCTGTCAAACTCTGAATGAAAGCACTTTTTTTTTAGCTTTAACAAAAAAGTATGATGTGCCAGAGATAAGTAGCATAGCTCTCAATGATGTCTTTGCTCAAAAATCAGTGACAAAGCCAAAAATAATGGTGGACAAATGCCGAAAATCAGGGACAGTTGTTAAACATTACTCTAGTTCATGAAGAAAGTTAAAAGAACAACAGGTTTGGCATCAACATGTATTTTCTGAAGAACAGAAAGTATAACAACTAGCCATCATTATTGAATGTAATCCTCAGTGTCAGTGATTTACCAGAAAATCAACACTTTTGCAAGGGACAGTGAAAAAACTGAAGACAAATCATGGAACATTCTACAAAATCAGGAACATCTCAGTGCAAAGATAAACAGCCCATGCATTTTTTATTAATTTTCCACTATAACATTGACTTCTGAAGGCTGTAGAGAAGATTTTTAACTTTAACAATTTAGTTATGAGTCTTGTATATTTTGTTTAATACTGACAGTGTTAAAGTAACCTTTAAAAAGAACTTGTAAATATTAAATTATCTTCTGACAATGGGTTTCTTTATATGTAATCATCGCTTATTCACCACACAATCTTTTTTTCTCAACATTTGCTGCATTGTCTCTCAGTAATTACATGACTCATTCTCTCATCTCAGCCAAATACTCAGTCACTTATTCAGTAAGCTTTCCTGAATGATCCTCACAGCTGAATCTCTTTACTATCTCACTAGGATTAGAGTTAAGTTTACATGTAGATTTGCTTTCTCTGGACACTGAAGTCTTTTCATTAGACTGTAGTTTGTAGATCCAAATATGTTGGTATAGATATTTATTTTCCAGGTCTACTTCATAACATTGAAATTTTATAACGTTGAATTTCATAACATTGAGACCACAACATCGAAAATTCAAAACACTGAAAACCCAAAACATTGAAAACTCAGAACATTGAAAGTGTGCTTCATAACATTGAAAACTATATTGCACAAGTAAATAAGATTCCCTCCACCTACAACACCACCTAACTAACAAACACACTTTCTACTACGTTTCTGCAGGGGGTGCAAGCTTCCCTGCAGCCCCCATTGCAGGGGGCTCTGCCCCCCACACCCACCGTAAATTAAATGTACCAACTCCAAGATCGCACTACAGTGGTAGAAAGTAGTAGAAAGTGTGTTTGTTAGTTAGGTGTTGTTATAGGTGGAGAGGATGCTATTTACATATTCATTGTAGTTTTCAATGTTATAAAGCATACTTTCAGTGTTCTGAGTTTTCAATGTTTTGGGTTTTCAGTGTTTTAGGATTAAGATGTTTTCGTCTCAAAGTTATGAAATTCATTGTTATGCAATTTCAATGTTATGAAGAAGACCCTTATTTTCCTGGGTTTATTCTCAGTCTTGTTGGCAACAGACATGATCCATTACTTCAAAATATGCCTTCCATGTCTGGATTTTCACATAAAATGTGTCAAAGTACCACACTTCCTATTTTCATATACCCATGCTACTTATTTCTTATAAATGCTGAAATTCTTATAATCATTAAAAAACTTACAAAAATATTAACACAAACATATTTGAATCTACAGTAATCAAACATGTTTAACAAAAAATACTGAAAAACAAAAAATGAAACTGAGGATTGCCTTCAATATATATATACATATATGGTACTCAGAACTCCAGACTGCTGTTAGGCAGTCTGGATGGGGAAGAAAGGGATCTCCACCCTGCCAGCCCAGAAGTCTGTGTGGTGATGACCGCACAGACCAGAAGGACACTGGACTGCATCACCCGCAGGCTGGAGGCTCCAGCCTACTCTCGTCTCACGGGGAAACCAGTACAGCTTGCACAGGCTGCTACAGAGGACAGACAGTTGATCGGGCTGCTGCAGAGGACAGATTCAGGCTTCTACGGAGGATGAGGATTTTGATCTGCTACCATGGAGGTAGGGACGGTTGATCAGGCTGCTACGGAGGACAAGGATTTTGATCTGCTGCCGTGGAGGAATGGAGTTTGATCTGCTGCTATGGAGGTAGGGTGTGTGATTCAGGACTGATCTGCTGCTATGGAGGTAGGGTGTGTGATTCAGGACTGATCTGGCTGCTGTGGAGGATGAGGTGTGTGTGTGTGTGTGTGTGTGTGTGTGTGTGTGTGTGTGTGTGTGTGTGTGTGTGTGTGTGTGTGTGTGTGTGTGTGTGTGAAATGCCCCAATTGCTACATACTGGTGGCTAGAGAGAACACATGGTGGTGGATAGAATACTCAGGCTTGAACCCTGTACCTTGGGTGCAGGTAGTAAGGGCTTGAATTCCCTACCCACCACCATTTGTAAAAAAATTGCAGGTTTTTGCATCATATTTGTTTTGTTCCTCATAAAAGCTGTGGTTTCTGTATGTTTGTTGTTCCTGGCAAAGTCAGTAGTGCAGTGGTGCACTGGTAGCATTGTTGCCTAACAGCTACAGGTTCTCTGGTTTGATTCTTGGCTGGGTGCTTTCTGTGTGGAGTCTCCATGTCTTCCCATCTTACAAAGACATGTATCTGGAGTGTTTCTCCCTGCTCTGCTGAAAATTGGCTTTTGTTCCAAGTCATTCTTTCCTGGTTAACAAATGTTAAGTAAAAGTAACAGGCATTTGAATTTCAGACTTCATATTCTTTAGAAAGTATATGACCTTTTATTCTAGCAATTTTCCAAGTTTATAACATGAGTATTTGAAATTTGTCCTTATTTTTGGGACTGTATTCCCCCATTATTGGCTTCATCCAGGTTTTTTGTGCTAAGGTTGAGAGCTTTGGTGAGAAATGAATTCACTGAATATGTTTGGGGGCTGTATTCCCCCATTATTGGCTTTGTTCAGGTGTTTTGTGCTAAGAGGTTGACAGCTGTGCTATGGTGAGAACTGAATTCACTAAATGGTAGTCATTTAAGTTTCAGTCTTCCTCTTTCACAAAACAGCTGATTTGGCATAGTGGTATGTTGCTCTGACTGTTTTGCACAGGGTTCCCCTGGGTTCAAGACTTGGCAGTGAAATGTATGGGGGTAACGCAGCATTTTATTGTAGGAACTTTCCAACATTATACAAGCAATGTTTAAAATGTGTTCCTGGTTTTGGGCTTTTGCCCCCCCCCAATAAATTTTGGCTTTTTCTAGATTTCTTGTGCTGCAAAGTTTAGAGATACAGCGGAGTGTTGAGTAGATTTTACAAGGAGCTGAGAGATGCAAGGGAAGAAAAGTTTAGTACTGCTTATGGTGAGTCTACTTGCATTGTTAATAGCACACCAGGTAGTATACTTGCTTTTGATGCAGTAGGCTGTGGGTTCTACTCCCACAGTAGGTAGGTGCATTGCTGATACTGTACTGTGTTGTAAATGGGGTGGATGCTGCAGTCCTCTTTTGCAAAGATACCTATTAACTATGAACCTGTTATTAGTTTGCCATCCATTCCCTACTGCTATATTACTAGCTTATCATTTTTTTAATGCAACATGGGCAATTTATTCCTCAAGGGCAACAACCACTTTATTTGTAGACGAAACAATGACATATAAAGTTGTTTGCTAGCAGCAACCTCTTCATTATAGGTTCATAGGTTCATAGGTTTATACTAGGCTATCTGCCCTAAGGCATTTATAAGCCTAGCCCAAAGTTTTGTAGCTTACGCCACCCCTTATATGAAAAAATACTGTACCCATTAGTTTGTTGTGCGCCTCTGTCCAGCAGTGACACAGAGATGCTTCCCGGGGTAAACCTACAATCTCCCATCCACAGGTCAAGATTTCTCTTGAACAGAGCCAGCGAGGTGCTCTGCCTCACATGGACCGGGATTTTATTCCACAGCATAGGGAGTCTCTGAGTGATAAATCTATCCCTCCAGCACGTCCTATTTATATCCATGCTAAGGTTTAAGTCGCTTGCTCTAGTGGATTTGGTGGATTTGGATTTTTTGAGGTGGAGCATGTCCATTAATTCCGGGTTGGACATGGCCTTGTATGTCAGGCACATGTCACCTCTGAGCAGACGGTATGAGACTGAATAGAGCTGGAGTTTCTTCAATTTGGCAGCATATGACAGATTTTGGAGTCCCTTTATCCTTTTGGTGAGGAACTTTTGGGGTCTTTCCAATTGCTGCAGATGTCGGGTGAGATACATCCCGAATGGGGCATTGTACTCTATCATTGGTCTGATAAGTGAAGAGTACAGGGGAACAATGACCTCACTAGATCTGGATCCCTTCATGATCAGGTGGGCAATGTAGAAGGTCTTTCTAACCACTTTAGCAACGTGTCAAAAGAAAGGACACTGTCAACCTGGGTCCCTGATAACCTCTTCTGTGCTTAGTGGATTGCCACCTATATGGTAGCTTGGGGTTACCTTGTTTTTCCAGAAGGGTATAACTATACATTTTTTGGCGTTTAACTTCAGGCCATGGCTCTGGCACCAGTGAGTCCCTTCTGAAGGATATCCGTGTCCGATGCACTTTCCACTATGGCGCCCAGTTTGCAGTCGTCTGCAAACTTTGTCAGCCAAAGTCCTCCCATGTTGGCCTGTACTTCTGAGAAGTAGATGCCGAACAATAGGGGGCCAAGGACCAAGCCCTGTGGGACACCACTTGTGACTGGCTTGGAGTCTGACATAGCGCCAGCAACTCTAACCCTGTGGGTTCTGTCCTTAAGCCAGTTTGCAACCCATCTTGTGACATATGGGTTTACATTTAAGCTGGTAAGTTTTTCTACAATACCGAGTGGGGTATTGTGTCGAAAGCCTTGCAAGGTCAAGGTAGGCTGTATGGACTGCCTTTCCTCATCAATGGCCTTGGTGACTGTTTCAAAGAAGTCAACCAAGTTCAAAAGGCATGATCTGCCCCAAACTGGGTTGGGTCCAATGTCTGCAAGTCCCCTATATCTTTGTTTATGAGCTCCATTATGATCCTCTCCATAGCTTTGCAGACTACCGCCCCATAAGCTTAACAAGTCTAATTACCAGGGTCCGTAGAGGCACCGCCTTTGTGGAGTGGGACCACAGTTGCCGCACGACACTCCTTGGGCACGTATCCTGTGGTAAGGCTGAGATTAAACAGCTGCCTTATGTGCGGGTTTAATTCCTCATTTAGAGCACACAGCCGGGACACCATCCGGTCCCATTGAGGCTGTGTTTAGAGAGCAGCTTTCACTGCGCATTTGAGATGTCTGGGAGGCTACACTCCGCTGGGATAGTTATCTCTCCTTTAGGGGGGTGAAGTTTGCACTGAACCTGTTTGCCAGTATGTTGGCAATGTCTGTGGGTTCAGTGATTTTTGTATCATTTTGGACTAATTCTGAGCATATCTGGGAGTTTCCACCCAGGATCCTAACATAGCTGAAAAAGGCCTTACGATTGTCCTTTGACTCCATGGCAATTTTTCTCTCAAAATTGGCCTTAGTTCATTTTATGAGTGCTCGTATTTTTTTACTAATAATGATCAGGGGTGACTTCCCTTTTATGGATTTTGTTCCATCATGTAATAGCTTTCTCCTCTTATTGTAAAGTTTGTTAATGGCTGGGGTCCACCAGACTGGACGTTTGCCCTTTGTGGAAAGAGTCTTGGTTTTATTTGGGATTGCCTGATCCATGCAGTCCTGGAGGTGTTCATAGAAGGCATTTGTAAGAGCTTCCGCAGCTTGGGTTGTGGTTTCCACTGGCTCAGGGGCCTTGAAGGATACCACACCAGTCTTGAGTAGTGTGAAGTTTGCTTTAGAGAAGTTCTTCACTGTGGTCTTTTTTGTTTGGGGTGGGGGCGGGATGTGGATTTCCAGTGAGATTAGTTTATGATCAGATCTCACCAATGAGGGATATACTTCCGCATAGTTACAGATTTCTTTAATATGGAATTATTTAGATGACTTTTACTTCAGAGATTGTGCATATTTACTGATACTGGTGGACTGTAGAAGTTTGAGTAGACTTTTATGATGGAAATGTAAGTTTCAGTAGACTTTTATGGTGGAAATGTTCTGAATTGGGCAGTGTTGTCATTATTGGTGCATGTATTTTGTTTCATTGTTTACTGGAAAAAATGTTCAAAACAATACATTTAAAATGCCCTCTAACAACTGTACTGTATTGCACAATGAATATAATTTAATACAATCAGGAAGGTATATCAAAGAGTATGTGTATGTTTCATGTTCAGGGGGCCTATGATTTGAAAACAGCCCAAAATTAATCTTTATCTGTCACTGGCAAAATGTATTTTCTTTGAATGTGGGTTTCAATGCTGTTTCAATGAATGTGAGTTTCAAGGGCAGAGAAGTTTTAATGCTAAGTCTATTTTCATTGTGAGACTGCATTGCTTTGTTTAGCAGATCTCTATTAGGGTTTGTGCTGTAAAATGCAAAATAAAACATTCAAATGAAATCCAAATCATCACAGAAGTAAAGCAGTATGCACATTACAGTATTTATGGTAAATGGGGTGAAATAACCAAGGAATGGGACATTGGAATGGCTGCACTGGGGAGGCTCCATTCGACCATGATTTTGTGAGGGGGGAAGGGCAGCAAACTCAGACAGCCCTGGCTGAACTATACCTCTCAACTGTCCAGATGTTTGCAGAATGAATAGATTTTTGCTTCTTATTTTTGGTTTGTTCCTCATAAAATTTGTGGTTTTCTGGCAAATCATTTAGGAATGAAGTCACTAAATGATGACAGACATTGAGTTTCAGACATTATAACCTTCAAAAAAATGCATGCTAAAGCAAGACCTGTTATTCTATCAACTGTCTTAAGTTTATACAAGAGCAATTTTTAGTACTGTTTGTATGTTCCCCCAATATATTTATTTGGACTTGTCCAGATTTCCTGCATTAAGAGGTTAAGAGGTACATGCAAATAAATCACTTTACAGAATTAGGAATATCCAAACCTCTCAACTGTCCCCAATTCTGGCTCAAAATGTTGCTGTCCCCCTAATAACCCCTCCGCAAAATAGCAATTTTTTAAAGAAAACATGGTGGGTTTACAATTATAAATAACTGTAATGATCAGAGTTATAGATTACTTTTATTTCAGAAATGCATGTAGATGCTCTTAATTTATCAACTGCTCAAGTTAACAGTACTAATATTAAAAAGGTGTTCCTTCTTTGACAGGTTCCCAGCTGTATTGTGTGGCAATTTTATATTTTTGCATCACATTTTTGGTCTGTTTTTCATAAAATTGTGGTTTTCTGCCAAATTAGTGCTAAATCATTAAGGATTGAAGTTAGAAAATAATGGCAGACATTTCAGTTTCATATTTCATACCCTTCAGAAAATTCATACTAATTCAAGACCTACTACTATTCTATTATCTAAGTTTATAAGAGCAATATTTAAAAATTGTCCTTATTTATGGGCCTGTGTCCCACTTCTATGTATGGCTTTGTCCAGACTTCTTGCTCTGAGGTTGAGAGGTATGAGTGTCAGAGCCATCACCATCAGCCAGAGACATTTCAAATGGTGACATACTTGTTGCACCCCACTCCCCCATGTAGTGACTCTGAATGTGTGCAAGCAAGGCAAGGAGAAGTTATGCAGTGTAAGTTTGCAGAGTATTCCCCCATCCAAGGTAGACATAAGTACAACAGTGGCTTTTCATCTGTCCTTCATTTTACAGAATGCCCTGGTTTTCTGTCAGATTTTTATACTGTTGATTTATGCTTCTTATTATTCAGAAAATGCATGCTGTTGCGGTGCCCTGTTGCTTTGTGTTTAAGTAGCAATGCTTCAATGACCATCGGGTAAGCTTGTCTGGGATTGTAAGATGTGAGTAACCTTTAATAAGCATACTGTTAAATAATTTAAAAGCACTGAAAGCCTTTTTGTTGTTGCCATGCATATAATATTTGCATAACTAGATAATGTCCAAGCCTTAGGTATTGAAATGCATATGACAGTATTTGTAATAAAGGACAGGATTACAGTATTTTCAGAAGCTCATTACATGTGTTGGAGACTTGTAGTCATCTTTCCAGGCTTTACCCGTAAACTAAACAAAATGCCAAACTATCATGTGTGGTCCATAACCTGTGCAGTAATCCTTTAAGCAATTTATCTTGAGCTTGTTTCTTGTTTGCTGTTCATTTTTTACTTTGATCATGTTTTCCCCATGAAACAAGTAAATAGTTGTTGTCAGGCAGCAAGTCTTTTTTGGATAAGAAACATTTTTACAAGTGGGAGAATCACAGAGATTTCTACTTTCAGCATGTTACTTGGTAGTTTTATAAAGCTGAATATAAGTTATAATTAGAACTGCAGTGCAAGGAGAAGCTTGTTTTTTTATACTTGATTTTGACTAGTATTCCAGTAATGTATTTAAAAAGTAATTTATTTTTTCATGCCTCACAACCTTTTTGTTTCCATCTAGATATTAAGTAAGCTGTCATGTAGCCAATGCATTGAAATATCTTTTCTTCTACATTTCATTTTGTCTTGATTGGACTCTTGTAATGATGGTTTGGCACCCAAGGCAGCGTATTTAATTAAAGTTCCAGTTGTTGTGTTTTTGAGCATAGCCCCACCCCTTTCTGGTTGGCCACACCCCATTTCCATTGGCCCCACCCATTCAGCTGTCTCCTGCAGCCCCCCTTTAAATTGAAGTCACCAGCTGCCATATATATATATATATATATGAGTTTATAATGAATAATCACTGTTGAGTTTGATCAAAATAAAAGTTGCATGTCTGAGCAGAAAATCAAATATCTTTAATGGTCCAAAAGCATTTACAAGTAAACTAAACTCCACAGCAGGAACAACAGCAACATAAACAGATCCAGGTAAACAAAGAAGTATCAGTAAGCAAAGACAGAATGTAAGTATCTTACACATACTGTTAATCCTTTCATTCGATACACATGTAATATCTAGTGGCACTATATGAATACGTAGAATACCTCAACTTTAAAACTTACACACACACAGACATGCGCATGTGTGTGCGCGCACATGTATGCATCCAATTAAAATGGTCAACTTGTGAGAAAGTTATCAACTTTCCTGCCTGCTTAATTTGGTCGACAGGAAAGCTGACTGATTTTCATGCTCAAGTGGCATAATACCAGGGTTGGGGAAAATTCCCTTTGACGGTATCGTGCTAGCTTGGAATTGGTGTGCTTAATTAGCAGGGGGGGGTACAGGGGAACTTCCTCATTGGAAGAAACATTGCTTTTAATTTGCATTATCTAAGGAAATGTTTTATAGCATGAGCACTGGCTTGCCGATTTTTTATTGACCTTTTTTTGTTCACATTTTTATATATGAGTTTAGAATGAATAATTACCAGTGAGCTTGCTGAAAACACAAAACATTGAAAAAACTCATCGGTGATTACCATTAATTTCAACTAAAACAACCCTTGGTACTTAGTATCTCCAATACTACACTACATTGGGGAAAAGACATATTTCGTATCCCAATTTACCACAGCTTTGCACGTGAGAACACTAGCAACTTGTCATCCTTTTGTATTCAATCTCTTTTGCCAGTCTTCTCTCCTTTTGAACACATGCACACTTGAACAGCTACATGAAACCCAAATATGTATATATATATATATATATATATATATATATATATATATATATATATACACTTACACACACACACACACACACACACACACACACACACACACACATATAGGGTCTATATTAGAACATCGAAGTTTCGAACCTTCAAATGTTCTAATATCGACCCCTATTCAGTGAAAGCTGAAAACATCGAACATATAGAACAGCAAATTTCCTAGGGAAAAAATTTGCTGTTCCAAAACACATACACACAACACAAGCACACCAAACAAACAGCAATCTACACACATACACCTAAAATCTTACACCTAACCCTATACTAAACCATACACACACCACTAACTATCCACTTACCTTAAACCAAACCCTAACCCTAAGGTCCATCACTATTGCACACTCACCTCACTCGTGCCCTAACCCTAACTCACTTACCCCACCCTAACCCTCACATACACACAATCGCACACTTACCTGACCTGTGCCCTAACCCTAACTCACCTAACCCACCCTAACCCTCACGTCCACACAATTGCACACATACCTAACCCGCGCTCTAACCCTAACTCACCTAACCCACCCTAACCCTCACATCCACACAATCGTACACATACCTAACCCGCACCCTAACTCTAACAAACCTAACTCGCACTCAATCACACACTTACCTGAACCCGACCCGTAACTTTCCACCACAGCGCTGAAAATACCAAAGTAACAGAAACGGACAATCAAATTCTTTCCCTAGGAAAAAATTCAGTTTTCTGTTGCTTCGATATTTTCAGCTTTCGCTGAATAGGGGCCAATATTAGAACATTCAAAGTTTTGAAACTTCGATGTTCTAATATATACCCCCACACACACACACACACACACACACACACACACACACACACACACACACACATCTACATATATTTATATGCATAGACCATTACACACTATGAGGGGACAGTCACACATGCACAAGCTAGCATCCATTTCTAGAGATGTGCACTCAGTGAACAATAGCCAATGACTGTAATCGTGACATAAAATTCAGTGCTAAGAGTGTTTTGCTTTTTGGCTTTATGCCCTTTCCACATTTTACATGCTTCATCCTATAATGTAGAAAGCTGAGAGTGAGCCCTTATCCTCAAACATTAATACAAATGCATACCGCACGACACATTTTGGGAAGCACATGACACATTTTGGGACGCACATGGCACATTTTGGGTATTCTCAGGTGAAATGTGAAGCCATTTCTGCAGTTTATCTCTTCCTAACATTCAAATATAAAAGTCTTCAAACAAACTAGTTGAGGGACAAGTGTTAATATTTTTTAGTAAAAAAATGCTTTATGTTACAATGTAAGCCACATTCATAGAATTCAATGTAGTTAGCAGCTGCTGTTGTACACGTCACTTTATATTCTATCGACAAGATCACTTCAGTGATCCAGAAGTAATATACTAAACATATCCCAGGCTTCTGTGTCGAGGATAAAAGATGTAGTCTTCACTTGCATGCTGTAGCGTGGGGAAGATATGTCACATTTCTGGCTACTACCCAAGACTGAAGAATCACCCCGCAAGCATCCCACAGGAAGTCTGGTATGCAGATAGTACTCAATATATATATATATATATATATATATATATATATATATATATACATACTTTTTTACTGGGTGATGAGGGGATGGCATATATATATATATATATATATATATATATACACACATACATGCATACATACATACATACATACACACACACACACACACACACACACATATATATATATATATATATATATATATATATATATATATGTATGTGTGTGTGTGTATAACCTAACCTCCTCAGATGGTGCACCACATACCTGCATGCACAACTATGGCCAATTTAGAATATCCAATCCACCTACTACATGTGTTTGGAATGTGGGAGGAAACCAGAGCACCCGGATGAAACCCACATGAATGCAGGGAGGACATGCAGACTCCACATGGAAGGCATCGCAGCTGAGAATCGAACTGGAGAACCTCTTGCTATGAGGTGACAGTGCTAACCGCTACACCACTTTCAGCTGGAACCTTTTTGTAAATTATAATCCCATTTCTAAAACAAACAACAAATGGCAACCAATAAATATAAAACTGAAACCACTAAAAAGCAATATACCTTTGACAAGATATCAGACACTACAAAAATGTAATAACTGAGGCACTTTAATCCACTTATTTTACAAGACTTCATCAGAGTCTGTAAACATGATAACTATATAAAAGCACTTAATTTATTAAATTGTTGTTTTTTTTAGTTTAATCAAATTTCTGTGATCCTATCTTTAGATTTAGCTATAAACCATTCTCATGTATCTTAGAATACAGCATTCTCTTCTATAGGATGGATGAAAACCCACTGAATAGTCTTTTAGTACTGATAGTACTACAACTGCCATAAAAAAATCTCCATTTAGCTAGTCACACAAATTAAACCTGCTTCCATTACAATACTGACAGCAATTCAGAAACATGGGAATACAATAAACTAACCTGCCATGCAGGATGCACAACTTCTTATATCCAAATGCTGATGTTAATTTCTACAGTCCTGAAAACTCCAAAATAAAATTATTGTCAACAGTTAAATCATGGCATAAATACCCTTCTTTCATATCACACATGTTAAGGAAACCTATGCATTAATCCACAGTGGAACATCACAAGCAATTGCTGAATACAATACAATCAAAAAATTAACAATGCACCAAAAACATTGATGTCTGCAAAAAACTAATGCAAGTATGGGGTTTCACTCAACATTCCCCATTACTTAAATACTTAAATACACTAACTCGCTGATTGTATAGCCACAAAGGAAGGGCAGACACCACAGGTATGACAAGTTTTTCCTTCTCCCCATCTGCAGCCACCTACTGCTGAAATCAGTCAGAAAGTAAGCCCGACAACCAAACTTCCACGAGTGTTACATCCAGCCCTTCAAACACGAGGAGAAATACACTGGTGTCACAACATGAAAATCACATGTAAAATAGTCATACTCGTAAGTTCATTGTGATGATTTTTAGCATAATGCTGTTGTGTTCAAACCCAGTATGTTCTGTGAAATGACATGTTCCTTTACACCAGTGAGACACTACCATAGAACAAGAATAGCACAGACACAATATGATGAAAGACTGCTGCCATACAGCAAGAGTTATTTAAACAGGTAAAACACATATTTTGAAATAGCTCTACTGTATAGTAGCATTATAAACCACCAGGCATATGGGACTTTCTGCTTTGGCCCCATGGGGTTGGGAAGTTTGCCTTACAAACACAATGTGCAGGGTTTGAGTCACACAAGGGATAATTGGCTAGGCTTAAAATGGCTCACAAGGGCAGTTAGCCTAGTACTCATCTATGAACCTATGAACTCATTCATGAGTAAACCTCATTTTCAATTTGCCTGTCAGCAAATCATTGGTATCTTAATCTCTGATTTAAATGGCTTGTCACTGCATTTTCTAGCCCTGCTACTTCTGTGTGGCTGTGAAGAGAATGAATCCATGGTAAGGATTCCTGTTACAGTTGTGAAATAGACGTATACAGAGACTGAAGCTGAAATTACATTATAAAGAATAGCCCAGAACTGAGGAAGGATGCTATTGTGCTATTGCTAAGTGCTGGACAAAATAATGAATGCCATTCCTAAGATTGTGAGTGGTCAATACCAAATTTAAGTTGCCAGAGACAATTATTAAAACTTTCAAGAAGAAATGAATGCCATATAATTTAGTATCAAGTGATATGTAACACTGATGGCAAGTGATGCATGACCCAGCATCCCCAGGAACGTGCGTGCACAAAATATGTCCATATAAACATGCAGCATAAATGTGCCCAGGGTGAATGATGATATATACACAGCTTAAAAGCAGATGATGGGTCACTGCAGACAGGAAATAAATTGATTGTGGTGTATGCTTCTCTGTAATGCAAGATGAGGTCACTCTTCCTTTCTGTCATATCTCCAGCACCTTAGGCATGGCTCCTCATCATGTGGGAAGGAAAATCAAAGACCATGGACCATATTTTGTTAATTTATGCAGTAATCTACCCTAGGAAACTACTGCATTGACATTATGCCCCTAAGAGTTAACCCAGTTGTTCAGGATTTGGGAACTTGTGTGGATAGTGACCTAACTTTTGACCAACATGTGTCAATTGTCATAAGAAAGTCCATCTATAGCGCACAGCTTATAAACAAAGGGATTGTGTCTAGATCTAGGAATGTCATTGTCCCCCTTTACTCAGCCCTCAGTAGGCCAGTCATTGAGCATGATGCCATCTTTGACATGTGTCTATCCAGATACATGCAACAACTGGAGCACCCACAGACATAACTTACTAAAGGAATACAAGGCCTAGATAATATGTCCTACATGGACCAACTCAAAGCCCTGTCTCTATACTCAGTATCCCACAGACTGCTAAGTAGTGACCTGTGTCTGGCACACAAGGCATCTTCCAACCCAATACTGATAGATTACTGCACATCAGCAAGTCAAATGGAATCACAAATATTTGGTCTGGGAATCTAAACCTTTTCTCCATCAACAGAATGGTTTGGGAAAGGTATATGTTGCAGAGGATACTGCTACTTTGGAATAGACTAACCATCCATATAAAACAAAGCTCATACCTGTCCATATTCAAGCATAACTTGGATCTATGGATGGGAAACAGAAAATTTAGCTCAGGACAGTCCCTGTACTGTTAATGGATAGAGACAGCTCCTAAATGCTTTATCCATGCATGGGTACCATCAAATTATCTATGGTGTGATCCCAGTTATTTTAATTGAGTAATATATAATTGTCAAGCATGGGATGGGTAAGGCCAATCTAATACCAAATGTGGTAAGTTAATTCAAGTACCAAAAGAGAAATTGGCTAGGCTTAAAATGTCCCACAAGAACATCTAACCTGGAACCTATGAAGCTATGACTACTGGATGTCTGCTTCCTGCTAAGCATGCAGTGAAGCCAGTAATGACATGACCTCAATGTATTTTGGGAGCATGGCAGTCCTGAACTGGTAAGGGCACTACAATATCAGAGTTTTTGTTTCTGAATATGCTGCCAGATTATGTGTGAAGTGTGGAAGTGACAGCCATGGTGGCTTGTGTTACGAAAATTATTCTTGATCTTATTAATTACAGCCTTCAGAAAGTCCATAATTAAGAAGATGGGTGAAAAGGTCATAGGCTTTGTCTCATCCACACTAAGCAAAAAGTGATACACATTACAGTTGGCCTTGGATTCATATGACAACGGGACTACTGCGGGGGAACAGTCTTCATTTCCCTACTATCTCAACATATACACACACGCACTCAGTAAAGCTATATTTTTATATGCAGTCAGGATCTGGAAATGTGATGTCCACTAGCAGCTCCTCAAATATGTATAAATCCTTTGTAATGAGCACTATCATTTGGTTGTTGCTACCAGTGTCTCTGGTTACCTGCTGTACGAAACTCCCCTTTATGCAGTGGATAATACTTAGCCTTGAAGCTCATCATTGTCTCTCCAGTGTTTAGTTACTGACTTAGCTAAAGCTTTCCTTGGGTCACTGTCACTGCCTGCGATAGCAATTTGTACAAGTGTATGCATTCCAACACATCTTCTGGCATGTGCCAAAGTGTGACCCACACCTTTTTACAGGAGATGTTGGTGGTGGACTATGCTATCTGATGGAGTCTTTGGATACCTTCACTGTTTCTGTTGCACTTAGCTCCTCTCTGTTTGATGCCTTTACTGTTACAGTACCAGCATCACTGTGCTGTTTTATGTATGCAGCACCAGCATGCCTTTGCATTGATGCATTCTTCCTCATAACAGAGACAGTTCTCTATTACCATCTTAGTTCCCCCTTTCTGGAATTGACTATAATAGTAAATGCTGCATTTCTGAGCTGGTGGAAATGTGTAATGTTTTTCTTTCACATAGGATCCAAGTCCTCCATGCTGGATATGCTGTGGTGTGTGTGTGTGTGTGTGTGTGTGTGTGTGTGTGTGTGTGTGTGTGTGTGTGTGTGTGTGTGTGTGTGTGTGTGCGCACGTGTGTGTGTGTGTGTGTGTGTGTGTGTGTGTGTGTGTATGTGTGCCTCTGTGTGTGCATGTGTGTGTCTGTGTGTGTCTGTGTGTGTCTGTGTGTGTCTGTGTGTGTCTGTGTGTGTGTGTGTGTGTGTGTGTGTGTGTGTGTGTGTGTGTGTGTCTGTGTGTGTCTGTGTGTGTCTGTGTCTGTGTGTGTCTGTGTTGCCTATGTGTGTCTGTGTGGAGAGACATTGGACTACTTTCTTGTGTTTCACACCTGCTGCCTGTTTTTGTTCATAGTATATCTTTTCTTGTGGTAGTGAATTTCTCTGTTGCAGTGGCGTAAGGTGTTTGTTATATGACCACAATCTAAACTGTTTTTCTGTATGCTGGCGTCTACTGTCTGTCTGTCACCTCTAGTTCTCTGTGTCAGTTTATGTTTGGTTTGGACTGACCATGAATGCAGTTTTTTCCCCATATGTATATTCACACATACATGGTTTATAAATGTTGTGCTCTTCATTAGACATTGCAAAGCTCACTGGCATACATTTCCCATATGGAGCCCCATGGTAACCGATACCCACTGATACCCATAATCTGGATCCAAAAATAACAAAAGCAAAATAACCATAGTTTAACTGTGAGATGAAATGGGTGTTAGGGGAACCTAGAATGACTTAAACTGAATGTAGGATATGACTATAGCCATTTGCAGTCAAAAACATTGAAATCATTTATTAATTGAAAGTATGTTTTTAATGTCACAATTGCTGCTAGTGGCATTTGTGGACAGTGTAACTATACAGCAGCAACATATAAATGGGCTCAGAAGCAGCAAAAATAGAAAAGAAACCTCCTTAACTTAACTTACATTAAAAAAGTTAGTCTACAGCTTCATTATGTGCTCAGTGTTTCATGATACACGTTGCAGATAAAATTACAGCCAAAGAAGACCACAAGAAGTCTACTAAAAGTTAATAGCTGAATGGTTGATTGCAAACTGACAGCCTGTTGAGAGATTTTGGTTGGCTGACCAGGTATTTAGACATCTGATATTTTCAGAAACAACGCAGACATTTAATCAATTAAATGGACTCTATTAATTGTAATAGCATGCACATGTCCATTGTTGGGTATAATTTTAACTGCACTGCTTCTTTAGTGGAAATATAACACAGAGTGAATCATCTTATGATCTCCGTCAGTTCCTGCTTCAGGTGAATGTATCATGCAGTTCATATCTCTGAATCAGGCAGCTGATCATGAAGACTTTTTTTGTTCTTAAATTCTAATAAACAGAATTGATTATTAAATGTTATTGCATTTTTCATACAAAAGATAATCTTGTCAAGACTGACCTCCCAGTCATAATGGTCCCTATAATTGATTGTAAAGCACTTTATCTGATGCTTGATACAACATTGTCATCGGCTATATTCATGTGTGTTTGTATTTGGGATTATATTGAGGCTGTTAATTGCAAACATGTATGCTGTACTGATAATATTGTATGATGATTCATATCTATAAATTGTAATTAAACAAATGTTATAAACATCAGATTATACCAAAAAAGAGTCCTCTAGATTAGTGTGACTGTCACTGTAACAAATAGATTAATAGTTCACGTCTTGTGAGGGATGAAACTGAAATCCTGGTACAGTTTTATATCAGCTATTCCCTGCTGCTGAATTTCAAAAGAGACAATGAATGCAGGTTGTACTATGTAAACTACAACGATGATTTATCTTACTTTCTAGTGAGGGAAATGGTTCCTTTTGAAGGATTCAGTTTTCTCTCCAACACCAGCTGAAGCATGATGTGAACAGAGGGTGATAACACTGCTGCATTGTTAATGTACTGTCTTATTTTGTACATTTCAGTACCAAGCGCAATTGAGATTGCCTACTTCTATGAGTCGCAAAGAAAAGGAACAGATTGTAAATGATCTGGTGGATGAATTGGACATCAAAAAATGTTTCAAAACCAGTGAGTTTCTTTTACTTGTTTACTGTGATGAGATTTAGCAGCAAAGTATCACAAAGCATCATCATCAAATTAGATTATAATCAACATTCTGCTGATAGGCTATATAAAGTTGGTGAACCATTTGTTGCCTCCATGTCAAGATATTATAGATTTGTTTGTGCTGACTATACATAAGTGTGTTGTTACAGAAAGGCTTCATCTTGAGCTGCATACACTCATCCTGTTACAGCATCTGAAAATAATGATGTAATGTAACAGAGTGATTCAACAAATACAACAAAAGAGACAATTTCTCAACAATAACAGAAAATACACGCATTTTAATTATTAAATTAACAGTTCTGTAAATGCACTTTGTAGCACATCAAAGAAGGGCAAAATTACATAAACTAAAGGTGCACATGCCTCATACTGCATGTCAAAGAATACAGACGTACTGAAGCAACATAAAGAATGTTTGTAATATAAAATTCCAAAGCATGCAAAATGAGCTAAGTCAGCTCCATGAGCTAAGCTTGCACCAGGCTTCTTCAGTCTTCGGTCTTCAGTTCACCTCACATCCATGATGCATTGAGCCACAAGTTGACTCCACTGTATCCTATCAGCTGCTGCTTCTTTAGCTTCCTCCCAAGTGATATTCAGGAGATGGAGGTCTCTTGTTACAACTCCTTTCCAGTTTTGTCAAGGTCTGCATGGCTTTCTCTTGTATCCAGCTAGTTCCCAGTTGAGGGATTGCGCTAGTGACCATGCGGTTAACATGACCAAACCAGTGTAGTCTTTCCATAATGATATTTTCAAGTTTCCATTGTTGTGTTTTTTCTCTAACATTCTCATTTTTTTACTTTGTCCATCCACAATATTCCCAAAATGCCTCAACTATTTATGATGAGCAGCCTCAAGTTTTCTCATGGCTGATGATGTGATTGGCTATAGCTCAGCACCATGTAAGAGTGTAGACAGCACCAGTGCTTGGTATAGCTTCACCGTTGTGGACAGTGCAATGTTTTTTTGATCTTCAAATTTTAGATAGTCTATTGAATTCTGCATTTGCTTTTCCAAGTCTAACTAGAACTTCCTTCCTGCAGTTACCTGTATGAGAGATGAAACTGCCCAGATAACAGAAGTTCTCTGTCATATCTAATATTGATCTTGCAGCCATTGTGTCTTTGTTGTCATTCCATGCTTTGCTGACCAACACTTTGAATTTGTCAGGATTCATTTTGAGGTCTACTTTCCCACCCTGTTCCTCTACTGATTGTGTGCATTCCACTCCATGTTATGTCTATAAGCCTGCACCTGTAGTATCATACAATGGAATGGTATATGAACTTACAAGCAAACAGAAAAATGCAATGCATTTAGCATCACAGCTTAATATCCTGTTTTTCAATGTGCTAACTTGATAAACCAGTGGAAATAAAGAATAGATTATAACATACAATAATGTCTCTTTGAAAAACAACACAGCACATTAACAATATTGCATAATATATCATAGTTACAAGTTTATCACACTACATAATTCATTAGTAATATAACACAAATGACCACTTTGCACTGTGTGTGATAAAATGCATTAATAACCTTTTGGAAGAAACATGAACAATACTACATAAGGTGAATCACAACGTATAAACAGCATGAGACATTAACGGTGGAGCAACACATATACACATGCATATGTACATATTATATATATATATATATATATATATATATATATACACACACACACACACACACACACACACACAAACTTATGAAGTTATATAGTTTTCTAACTCGTTCCACCCTCAACCTTGTTTTCTACTTTACATTTTTTTTCTGTTTTATTTTTTCTTGACTTCTATATCAGTATTCTGTTGTACAAAGTTCATATTTGCATATCAGGTATCAGCTGAACATTTTTTTTTACATTATTCTTCACAAATATGTTTTCATTGTATATCTTGATAAGGATCTTAAAAAGAAGAGTACTGAAAAAAAGAGTGACTCTGAGAGGAAGAGGTAGCTATCTGAGATCTTTTAGCATGTCACAATGATGCTTTCTAGGCTCGGCTAGGAGTACAAAATCTACAGAGCTAGTTTTCAAGAGTCTGCAATTTGTGGGTTTTGTAGGCTGAGTAGAAGCATATTAAGGGCAAACAGTATTCAACTTCAGAGATGAGAACATTTGTGGGTTAAAAAGGTTGATAGGAAAGAGAGCAATTGCATATGAAAGGAAAAAAGGGATATGCAATTTTGGGAAATTAAAACATTTAAATAGGAGACTGTTGAGGAATTAGAGAAAAAAATAACAAAGAAAACTTTGAAAATTAATAAAAAAAAGTAAATGAAAAATATATTCCAGGTCTAGATCATTTAAATTACATTTTTGTAAAGATCTGAATGATAAAAAGTGGAAAGTGCATTTAAAAGTAATGAAAAATGGATGGATATAATCATAAAAATTAAGAAATATGTTAAGGGACTATTTTGCTTAAACATCAGAAAGGTGAGAGAGAAAAGGTGAAAAACTGAAGACCAATCACACTAGAAAATACAGATGGCTAAGCTATAAATTATGAAAAATTTACAAAAACTGAGGAAATGGCAAAAGGATTGATGCATGAAGGTATATATGGAATAGCAGAGAAACAAGTAAATATATATGTTAACTGCAATTAAGGAAATAAGAAAAGCAGATGACTATGAAATAATGTGACGAGTTGAAAGCCATTAACTGTGAGGAATGTGATACTGTATTGGACATTTTAAAAACTTACTGTAGAGCTGAGAAAGTAAGAAGAGTTTAAAATGATTTATGATAGAACATAAAACAAAATATTGTTCAATGAGTAGGAGGATGAGAAGATGATGATATAAAGAGAAGAAAAGCAGGAATGACGAATGAGTACTATATTATTCTTGGTGGAAATTAATGCAGTTATTATGAACTGTAAAATGTGGTAGAAAAAGCAACATGGGAAATAAGCAAAGAGAAGGAAATTCAAGTATTTATAGTAAATGCAAATAGTTTAATAGCTACAATGAAAAACAAGGGTTGGACAAAGGAAATATTA
The DNA here is from genome assembly GCF_019279795.1 of Protopterus annectens. NCBI lineage: Eukaryota > Metazoa > Chordata > Ceratodontiformes > Protopteridae > Protopterus > Protopterus annectens. The sequence goes on along the minus strand of NC_056743.1, from coordinate 1,194,686,799 downwards.
ATAAAAGCCCAAGACGAGTTAGGGAATGTAGGTCTGTCATGAAATAAAGAGAAAAGGAAAGGTTTTGGAGACATACATCAAAACTGAAGGAGTGATTTTAAGTGCAATTAGCCTAGTTTAGAAAACAAGATGCTATAGATAGGTAATGCAGAGCTTTATTAGATGAAGTAAAAAGTAAAAATATGTGTAGAAGGCTTTTTAGATGTGTAATAATAAGGTAAATTTAATATATTCATGTGTTTTGAGAAACATATGATATTTAGTTGGATTCCATGCTTCAATGGCAAAAAATGAAAAACAATTATTGGAAATTATGTTTAGCATAATATGGAGATCAAGATTAAATCATATCAAAAGAATAGCATATTATAAAAAAGAAAATAACTTTTGTATTAATGAATTAATCCTACAGTGCATTTAGCTTTGATGTATTTGTTTTGCATAGTATAAAAACAAAAAGAAAAAAATGCATAATGTAGGAAATATGTTGTAGGGAAATATAAGATATCTAAAATTAAGTGGGAAGTGAGAAAAGAAGAGGAAACTATGATAGTCTAGAAACTGATGAATATATGAGTAAAATGAAGTTATATCTAGAAATATTAAAGGGTATCTGAAAAAGAATTGTATGAAAGAATTATGGAGGAGCATTATTATGTGAGACCTTGAGAAGAATTGGGTGAGGATGATAAAAGCTATAACAGGAAGACAAGCAATGTTTAAGAATGCAAGACAAATGTCAGACATTTTTGGAGACCATTACTAAAAATACTAGTAAAGAGACAAGTAAAGAGCAGAAATCAAAGTGAAAGACTGTGTAATGTGAAAGAAATAACTAAACCTGCTTTAAGGGAATGTGACAGAATTAAAAGGTTATGGGAGAAATTTAAAGCAAATTTTCAGTGTGAATGTTATAATAATATGGATTTGAATATCATAAGTTATGTAAAGTATGAACATGTTGGAAAAGAGTTAAGAGAAGTTGTTTTTAAAACATAATTGTGGGTTCTATGGAACATATGGTGATGTCAATGTCAGGAATTATTATATATTATACAATTCTTCCTCTAAAACGTGCACACTGATTGGCCAGCCCAACCAGCGTGCCCATTGTAAATCCCTCAATATACTAACGGAAAAAGGTCCGGTTGCCTGGACTTTTCCGTTAGTATAAAACACTGTCTCGCTATGTTAAAAGAGTTTAACACAGCAACACAAGTTTAAAAAAAGCAACGCAGATCTCCATTGCTTTTTTTAAAGCTGTCTCGCTATGTTAAACTCCTTTAACATAGCGACACAGTGTGTAAAAAGCAACGGAGATCTTGCGATCTCCGTTGCTTTTTTTTTTAAACCTGTCTCGCTATATTAAATGGGTTTAACATAGTGAGACAGCTTTAAAATAAGTAACGGAGATCTCCGTTGCTTATTTTAAAGCTGTCTCGCTATGTTAAACCCATTTAACATAGCGAAACAGTAAAAAGCAACGGAGATCTTGCGTTCTCCGTTGCTTTTGCCCACAGCTCTGATGTACTGCGTAGGCATGCGCAGTACATCAGAACTGCCGCGGAATACCAGACAGCTGTGGAAGGGCAGCAAAGAGGCATTATACAATGCCATTATTTAAGAAAAGTAATTATTTCTTTTCTTAAATAATGTCATTGTATAATAGCAATAACCCAATTCTGGGTGTGGGTAATGCAGGATTTAACCATGGTTGTCTTTGTTTGGTCCCTCGGGCTTCGCCCTCAGGACCAAACCACGCCAACCGTGGTTAAATCCCACATTACCCACACCCAGGCATGGGTTATTGCTATAATAAAATACTATATTGTGGTTTGGTAGTGAGGAGAAAAAGAAGATTGTTAACTGGGTGGGAAGTGAAAAGTTTTTATGTATACAGTAATGGTTACTGACTCTGATGGATTGCATAAATGTAAATTGCATAAAGTGCTAACAGTAATTTGGTGATTCTATAGTAAAGCTCCATTGCTTTTTTCAATAAGTGCCATTGGATCTTTTACATCCATCTGAGCTGTCAACAATTCAGGCATCCGAGACATCAGTTTAACCTCTTACACAAAAGGCAACACAGTCAGGAATACAGCACTCCTCTTACTGCAGAGTCTGTAATGGAAACAATGAATCCAAGCACCTAGCACAGAATAGAACCCAGAGTCTTCTGATCTTCCATTATTAAACTTGAGCATTGCACCAGTGGAGCTACTGTCATGGCAAGTAGACTAGATTGTTTTATTCTATTATATTTCAGTCAGGGTGAGAATGTAGTTATAATTAGTAACCCAAAATGGCAAAGCCACTAGAATAATTAAAATATATAAGGGTGATTTAAATAAATATAAAAATAGTCAATCTTAATGTAGTTTTCTGAACTGTAAATGGTTTAAAAGATCTCAACTTTTCCGGTAGCACATGTGCATGCATGCAGACATTATTTACAGAAAGTTTATGGCCCATGGTAGGTGTTAATTATTTGTCTGATTATCTATAATTATGGATAAAAAATAGGTGTTGTTATTCTATGATCTCATAAATTTTCTGATATTAGAATAACTAATTACTTTGTGACAAAAAAGGAATATTGGATAGGCAAAAGCATCCAATGGGGGGATATAACACTAACCTGTACTACAGCTATTAATGCCTAAGTCTCTCACCCAAAATGTCTAACATAGTCAGTACGGAAAAAGAGGATATTATATAAGAGGGACACATAAGGGGGATATTTTATAGGCAGAAATGCTAACCCTTATACATATTCTGGATCATAATGGCAGGAATAAAAGCAAATGTTCACTCTAATATATAGTTAAACTGAACTGATATCCTATCTGAATCTTTTTGATACTGGACCCCCCTCAATTTTCTCCTACTGTTTAATACACACACACACTCACTGGACCCCCCCCCAATTTTCTCCTACTGTTTAATACACACACACACACACACACACACACACACACACACACACATACACACACACATATCAGCTAGATTTATACATTTATTCTTGTATAGCTTAAATACATCTTGCATAACTATAGTTTAAGAATTGTTCCCGTATTGTTCCCATATTAGAATCTTATGTTAAACCCATCAGATTGTTGTGTTTTGTTTAAACTGTAAAATATATTTAAAAATAGTTTTACAAAACCTCCTTCTCTTATTCTTTACTTCCTTGTCTGAGTTTACAAATAAATACAGAACTATGAAAAGAATTTTAGAAAATGGACTATCTATTTTAATATCATGAGAGCTACTAAATGTGTACTTCTGGATCTAGAGGTAACACATTGATAGATATCTACTTAGTCACCCACTATGGTCCCAAAATCTTTATATTAGGATCTGGACATTGGTGCTAGAATAGATAATTGTTACTGTTAAAGTGACACCTGATCCCATGTGCAAAAATGCTATAGTTGTTCATGATTCTAAGTATTCTAGATGAGTACTTTTTTTATCTAACCAAAAAGAAAACTTTAGATCTTTTCTGATATAACTAGGCAAGCTGATCTTTACTGATGTCTCTATTACAACCAATTTGCATTTATCTGCATAATTTCTTGTTCACAACTCCTTTTCCTACTTGCTTGTCAGCAAAGAAAATACCAAAGAAAAGGTGTCCAATACATTTCCTTGTACAACATCACTGATCACCCCAGAAGAGACTGATAGATGACTACCAGCACTGTCGTTCTCTGCTATATTACTTAGCCATTGGTTCTCCTGCTGAATTGTTTATTGACATTTATTGCCATTACTCTTTAACTAATTATATTATGGGGGTTATTGTAAAAGACTTAAGTAAAAATTTAAATATTTATCATTTACAAGTAAGTCCTTTGGTGAATGCTGATGCACTTCCTGAAAGAGTACTAGAAGATCCAGAAAGTATAGTCTCACCTTGATTCATCCATACTGTTCCACAGCAAGAAGAAGTAATTTACCTGTATCATTTTGAATAAGTTTCATTTTGCCACATTCTTTGACTTTGCAAAAAAATACAATACAACCGATAGGTCTAATGTCCAGGTCATACATAACTCCCCCTTTATATACCATTTACTGATGCCAGAATTTAGGCACATATTGAAATAGCAAGTGTTTGTTTAGTATGGTAGATAATAGTTTGGTTAAGTTATCCTCATATGTTGGAAACTAAATAAAGATGGTTGGACTTCCAAGATGGCTGCACATTGAGCAACAGCTTAATTCTAGCTCTCCCAGTGTGACAACAGAAAATCACCAGAGAAGACCAATAGACATTTGTGTTTATGGGTAAATTTCAGTAACTGGCTAGTAAGCGCACTGCCTGACTGCCAGGAAAAATAAAATACAGAGGACCTGAAGGAAAATCAGCTACAAAAGGTGAGGGAAAAAAAGCACTGACTGGGAAAACTCTACAGCTGTTCTGCAAACGCAGTACAAGCTCCAGAAATGACTTCCAGTAACACAGAGGAAGATATAAGATAACTGAACAAAGACCTGGTTAAAATAAACAAAACACTGATGGAGTTATTCAACTCAGACACCAAGAGGGTGGAAAAATGGAAGAAACTTTATACAGATATTCAGATGAGGTGATATAACTGCAAAAATCAGAGGTTGAAATTAAGAAAAGGCTGGCTGAATATGAGACTGATCAAGAAGAGATATTTCAAAAAAATAATAGAATGAGAGGACAGAGCACATAGGGAAAACCTAAGATTTTCAGCTGTACCAGAAAAGCTAGAAGGAACAGACTGCATTAATTTTATGAAAGTGCAACATAAGCAACTGGACTGGTATTCCACAGCAGGATTTGTTAGTTGATAGGGCATATAGTGTGTATGCTCCAAACCAGACTATGAGAAAGCAACCTAGACCTTTACTAGTAAAGAAGGAATCCTACCAGCAGAAGGAGTTGATTCTAACAAAACTGTGGCAGAAGGACAAAGTACTAAAAGTCAGAGACCGAAGAGTGTTTGTGTAGAATGATTACTCATCATACACCAGGTAGGAGCAAATATATTCCACTATTCAGGGAATGTCAAAAAGCAGGCATAACAGTAAAACTGCTGTACCCAGCTATCGTCAAATTATTCTTCCCTGGAGGGACAACTTCATTTTTTGATGAAGTACATGCTAATGAGGAAATACAAAAGTTTGTCCAGCAAAACCTGAGCTGTGAAACAGAAGGAGGTTCTACTTCTTGTTCTGCTAATAAAGACTATAGAGAGACAGTACCAATGAAACCTTTTTCCAATGTTTCAATGGAAAATGCTGGATAAAAGGAAGGAACCACGAGAGTTGACTAGAAGAACAGAGAGTAGATTAGTAATGAAGTAGGGACAGAATTTGAGAGAGGGAGATGAACAGTAATAAAATCAGTAACAATGTGGGATTACAATGCAATAATTATATTTTTGAAATATGACAGAACAAGCAAATCTGGAAATATTGGACTTTTTTAGAATTTTCACCACCAATTCCAGTGCATACAGAATTATCACCACAAGAAAAAAAAATGTCAGTATTACCTTCCAGATGTTTTAATAAAATATAAATGCACAGTCTTGTTTAGTAAAAAATCCAACACCCAGATCACTTTTTTTTCAAAATGCACAGAATAAGCACAGAATAAACAGCAATAAACTTTTTTTAGAATTTGTTGGACTTGTGGGGGACTCTAAAGCATATGCCCTATTTCATGTCATTAATATTCAGAAAAATGCTTAGGAGAGGGGAAGAGGAGGGGGAAAATTAAGTAAAGCATTTTTTCTTAATAGTGTTAAATTATGGCATATGATTTTCTTTGCATGCTACAAAGTAAAGTTTTCTCAATTATTTTAAGAGTAATGGGGATGTTATTGTAAACAGGTGCTGTTGGTTTTTTTCTCTCTTTTTCTTCTTCTCTCTTTCAACTTATTCAGTTTTAAGAAAAGTAGGCACTGCAATGTGAAAAAAAGAAGAAAAGTTTGGCTAAAACAGCATGACAGAAGAAAGAATAATGTGCTTTTTCCTCATTCTTGCATGGGGAAATGACTAGACTGAGGCCCTTAGACTGATCTAGTAACACATTTTAAGAGAAATTAAATGAAAAAGAGTATTGAATATTATGAGGCCTTTTTCTAGCAAATGAATTTATGCTTAGTAACAATTCTGTATCTGGTCCTTATGTCTCCATGGAGACAATCTGATAATGAGAAATTGGCTATAGTCCAGTGGAGAGTGATTAGCTGAAAAAAAAAACAGAAAGAGAAATTGGGTTGAAGATAATGTTCTCTGAAAGCATTCATGTGTTGTGCCAGCTGGGAGAGCTATAAAGCTAACACAAAACCAGTCCGCACTTAGAAACACTTGCTGCATCATGTGTCTTAGCATGGATAACCTTTCTTTTAGGTTAACTCAAGTCTCTGAGTACAGCTGTCACTTTGGAACATTTGTTCCTATTAGGAGGGTAACATTTCAATATTTGAGGATGTACATAGCTTTGTGTGTTAGTATTAAGTTAATAGGTTTAAGGTGTGTGTGTGTGTGTGTGTGTGTGTGTGTGTGTGTGTGTGTGTGTGTGTGTGTGTGTGTGTGTGTGTGTGTGGTTTGAGGGCTTTCAGTAAAACAAAAGGTTTTGTAAGAAATAACATAGACTCAAATGAATATGACAAGAAGCAGCTGTATAAAAGTTCCACCTGCCAAACAATGTATGCACGTAGCACAAAGGCTGGAACTAGACATTTAACAAAAAAGGTGTTTTTCATAGATTCATAGATTAGTACTAGGCTAACTGCTTGTGTTTGTAAGGCAAACACCTTAACCATTAGGCCACCCTCCCACCCATAAAAGGTGGGAATAATAACATTTTAATACAATGATGCTTTCTGTATTGTCTTTAAATGTCAATGATCTCACAGATAAATGCAAAAAAGAAAGATTAGTGAACTATATTAAAAAATGTAGAGTGCAGATAGCTATGCTACAGGAGACACACTTGGAAATAAATTAACATGTGAATTTCATAAAGAAAGGTTTTCAAGATGGTTATTCAGCAGAATACATGGGACAAAGGAAAAAAGGAGTACTTTTATTAACTCCAATAGTAATAGAAGAGGATAAAAAAGATAATAATGGTAGATTTGTAGTACTAATGGGCTACTAGCAAGGGAGGAGGATTACACTGGTGCATATTTATATTCCACCTAAAACTGCTACAATGTAGCTTAAGAAAGTTCTGGGAGAAATAACCATTTTTCAGCAAGAATATTACTTATAGGTAGGGACTGGAATTTGACTTGCAGCAGTGAAGTTATGTCTGAGGGGCCCAGAAGGGAAAGTGCAACAAAGGAGGATAGATTTTTGAAGAAATTTATTAAAATATTTGGCATGGAAGATGTGAATTCAGTAATATGAGTTGAGTTAATTTACATATTATTCCCCAAGATACAAAAACTGGGCTAGGCTAGACAGCATTTACATTTCATAGCAACATGTGCATTTAAGTGAAGGTCTTGATACATACCCAATAATTATTTCAGAACATGCAGCAATAATAACTAAAATAAAACACAAGGTAATGAAATAAAAATAAGACACTGGTGCTTTCTCACATTTCTGTTGAAAAGAGAAGAATTAAGGAATGGGTAGTGGAGATTATTCAGGTACTATTACAGAAGATATAAATTTCTTCTGAAAATTTTAGCTAGGGAGTTGGATAAAATTAAGGTGGATTTTAAAAATAGGGTGGAAATAAAAGAAAGGGAGACATGGTTAAGAAGTAACAAGAATTATTTAGAGGGACTGACAAATATTAAAGTATTGCAGAATAGGGGGAATCTCTGAGACCAAGAGGAGGATCAACTGCATAATGCTAAAAAGAAAATAAGGGATTACCTCGATAATGTGTATGAGTTTAGAAAGATTGCTGTTTTTGATAATAACTCTAGAGCATAAAAACCTTTAGCACAATGACTCAGGCAGCAGAAAGTAGAAAGGGGTGTCACCAAGCTTAGGGAGCTTATAACAAGGAAGGTAACAAGAGATCCTGTAAAGGTATAAGAAGTATTTAGGAGATTCTATGAAAGTCTGTGTGACAGTCTATCTTTACCCCAGGATAGTAATCAAGGAGCTTCAATCCCCACCACTGACACTGGTGAGACATAGTCACTAAAAACAGGAATGGATTTACACAGTATTTCAAATACAGCTCTCTGCATCAAGCACAGTTTCCCCCAAGAGCACACAGGGGAACCCACTCCAGAGCTGGAACTGGAGTCTGTCTCTGCAGATCCCAAACAAGACTCACTTTGGAGCATTGTGTCCCAGTTCCAAGTAGCTGACACACCCACAGCGGGGTATTTGATTTTCGCACATACACTCCTGGGAAAGGCTGGTACAGATTTACTAGATGTACCCCTTCTGCCCAGACTATCAGGTAACCTCACTACCACCAGTCAGCTGCTCTCAGACTCTTACAAGGGCTTCCAGTTATACTGAGTAAAATCAATACTAATATAAATGGTAGAGTGTAACCAAAGCAGACAGGCTTTTCGGAGTGGCCAAGGGGGTCACTAAAATGAGCACAAGTACTCTCAAGATGTTAAATGGATTCTTTAAAAGACCAGCCACAATGAATGGCATTAAAATATTTAATAATTCATAATAAAATGGAAAACATGAGAATACTAAATATCTAAGTGCAATAAACATCAAAGTTTCAATCACAGGAGAAATAAAAATAACAGTTGGACAGGTTCAAACAGATGCAGGAAAACAATACTCAACTAATCTCACTGTATTTCCTGATTGTCTAAAGAATAACTATTCCCTAGCTTACTTAATTAATACAGCAAGGCAAGATTAGATGCTGTGATGCTTACTTCCACAAGGCAAGGTTATGAGCTTCCAACTAACTGATCTGAACTCAGCTCAACTAACTGTCTGTGATAACTGACATAGATTTTTATATCAGGTTCCAAAGAAAACAAAACAAAACAAGCTGCTGTGTGAGTTCCATCCTTTTAGTGCTGGTTATGGAATCACATCACATTTGTTCACCTGACTCTGGTACAATACACACTCCAAGCTTTACTAAGGTGTGTTGCAGTATTTGAAAGTTATAGAACAACCTCACAAAATTTCTACTCTTCCCTTCCATAATTCTTTGTTTAAACATATACATTTAATCAGTTATAATAACATTGCTGACACATTTCCAACACAAGCATCCACACAACTCAGTGCAACAGCCAAATGACACAAAACCACCCCCAAAACTCCAGCCAACTAAGCTGGCATATGTTACACATGCACTGACTATTCTCCCTGGCATAAATGGCAACACCTCACAAAGTCACATCCTATATAAAGCAGAGAAATATGGAAATCAAGAAAGGATACAAACGGAAATGTTTATGGAAGAATTAAATATGCCAAGGTTAGAGGCAGATGAGGCTCAATTACTAACAGTTAGGATAGGAGGAGATGAGATAAAAATTGTGATGTTCTACCAATCTACAAGAAAGTCCCCAGGTATAGATGGTATTCCTGTGGAAGGTTGGATACTAGGAGGGGAAAAAACTGATAACGTTCTAGAAGGTTTTGTTTAACAATATTTTAAGATGAGGAGAAGTACCAACATCCTGGAGGAAAGTAGTGGTTACTGTAATACTTAAACAAGGTAAAGATCCATCAGATCCAGCTTCATACAGGCCCATGTCAATACTAAACCATGATTATAAAGTGTTTGTGTCTATAATGGCTAAATAATGGCAAAGGAGATGCTAAAATTGATAGATATGGATCAATGTGGTTTTGTGGAGGGGAGGCAAACATTTGACAACATTAACAGAACATTGATGATCCAGAGGGAAGCAGAATGTAAGGAAATTTCAGTGTTGTTGGTGGGTCTTAATGCAGAGGAAGCATTTAACGGAGTTGGCTGGGATTTTTTGAGCAGGGCAATGGAATCATTTGCATTTCCTGATAAAATTATAAGGTTTATTAAGAGGATAAAAGAGGGATCAGAGGTTAAAATTAAAGTGGGTGGGGTCCTCTCTGATAATTTCTGCTTGAGCAGAGGAACCAAGCAGGGGTGTAGTCTTTCCCCTTTGTTATTTGCAGTATATTTAGAACCATTGGCAAAGAAAATAAAAGACTCAGAAATTCAAGGATATAATGTGTATGATAGTCAAGAAAAGCTGACTCTATTTGCAGATATTATTTATACCTGACAAAACCAGAAAAGGGCATTACAGTGCTGTGGAACATTTTGGGACAGTTTCAAATCTTAATGAAGCTAAAACAAAGGCAATAGCAATAAATTATGTAACTACACATGAATTGGTTCAGCAATATCCGTATTTATGAAGACATGATAAAATGAAGTATTTAGCAGTATGGATTAAAAAATATTCTGGTGTGGCATCTAAGGATATGTGGGAAGAGACTAAACAAAAGCTAATACAATAACTGAGAAAACAGAAGGTCTGTTATATGGATATGGATAGTAAAATGCAAGCAATTAAAATGTTGTTAGTCCTTTTAGTCTTATACACAGGTCAGGCATATTTTTATCAACCAGAAGAGAGTTTGTGGATAGTAATTAATAAAGAGATGAAAGGCTTTATCTGGGAGAGTAAGATGGCAAGAGTCAAGTGGGATAAACTGATTCTTCCAGTAGAACAGGGCAAATTGGGATTACCTGATTTAAATAGGTATTTCAGAGCAACACAGTTAAGGCTCCTATACACAACACAAGCAGAAAACTATAATTCAAAGTGAAAAGGGATGATGATGAAATAAGGGGAAGCTCAATAAACAAGGAGAGACTGGGATTTTGGATGCAGACTTTTAAGGAGAATAACAGTAATCATACAGAATATTATATTCATAAAGTAGCAAAAAGTATTCTAAGAACTAAGCCAACACGGGAATGGAGAAAGGAGATTCTGCTGATAGGGATGACTGCAATTAGGGATACAGACAATAGGCAATAGGGGACTGGAATTTATTATAGAAAAATGGCAAAGGAACCAAGTTTTTGAGAGCAAATATCTAGGGAGATAAAGGTAATAGAATTCAGGTTACAGATTGCTTTCCCTATCAAGGATTGACATCAGAGTATAGGCAAACAGAAATAAATAGGGGGGTCCTAAATGAAAGACCAGCACCGGTAGAGTCTTAAGTAGAATCTAGAACAGAAGCTGTCATTAAAAAAGGAATAATTAGTAGACCATATAAAATATTGCATGCTAACTCTAAAAATTAATCAGAGGAGTTTAGAAAGGGTTGGGAAGAAAGATTAGATAAGCAATTCACAAATAAACAAATGGGGAGGGATATATGTATATCTCCCAAATATGCAAGAAAATCTAGAAGATTTAGTATTTTTGCTTGGAAATGTTTACATACAATTTTTATACCCAAAGTAGACTCCAGAGAATGTTTCCTTAGGTAGACAGCGAATGTTGTTGGTATGATTGGGAAGAAAGGTAATTGGGAACATATTTTCTGGGAGTTCAATGAGTTGGCAGACTTTAAGGATTCCCTATAGACTACTCTATCAGAGATACTGGGTGAGCAAATTGGTGTAACTAGGGAAATTACTTTTCTGAGCTATAATACAGAATTGGAATTACCTAGACATAATAAGGCCTTGCTGAGTGTAATTATGGTGGATGTCAAAAAAGCAATTACTAGGAAATGGAAATTAAAGTCTAAACCAACTGTACTAGAATTAGTGAATATAGTAACAGAGGTAAAACAACTGGAATTGGGATCTTTAAAAAAAAAGGGTAGGAGCAAATTACATAGGAAAAATATGGAATTATGGGAACAATACATAGAGGGGAGGAATGAGGTTTCAAAGCAAGCAGGGCTTAAATGAGCTATGTAATGTTTGACTGAAAATGATTGGGTAGATAAGTGATGTATAATGTTTGCAAATGACAGTGTGTCAGTATGGTTTGTGTTATAAAATGCTTGAAACTAGGATTGTGTCAGTATGGTTTGTTTTTATTTATATAAAGGTATTATTGCTTATGTTATAAGCGATAATTTAATAAAAATGTTTCTTGTTTAAAAAAAAAAGAAACCCGCGGTGGTGGTGCTGCGGTAGTGTTGTCGCCTCACAGTAAGACACTGTCCGGTTAGATTCTCAGCTAGAGCGTCTTTTGCATGGAGACATGCATGAATGGACGTACCTTCGTTGAAGGTTGTGTGTCAGGGCTGGTAACTTGGCATGTAAAAATCAACTACCAATCATTAGCGGACCGGAGGTCTGCTGTGGCGACCCCTAACCGGGAAAAGCCAAAAGAAGACTACTTGTTTAAAAAAAAGAAAGGGCAGGAATTGAAAAATGTATGTAATGTTGCTTAGATTATATGATATATAACAATATATGTGAAGCATAATGTTTGTAAATGTGAACTTCTCTATACAATTTGATTACTTTTATATAAAAGTAAATGTGCCTGTGTCGCAAGTGTTAATTCAATAAAGGTGTTTTTTTTTTTAAATCATATTTTGGAAACCAACTGGAATGTTTCCAGGGCCCATAACCAAAGAGTTTTTGTTGGTTGTTGCTATGGGTATATTTATTGCAATATGATATCACATTCCTTGTATGTATGATGCTTTCTTACATACCCATTAAAGGTCGGAAACTGGCAAAGAATTTACCTGCTAGATTATCACCGCTGTCCTGTGGCAGGGATATAATCTTATTACTTATTAATATCACAGCACATTTATGCTTCTTTTTCCTTTACTTTTCTAAAATAGTTATTAAATAAAATTTGTGGTTGCTATGCTCAACCATTGATAGCAGATTAATCTCATAATCTGATCCAGAGAATCTGATGAAAGTTTTAAGCATTTTTTGTATTGGGGCTAGGGAGATTTGTAATTATATGTAGTATTTGTTTAGCCTGGTGTATATATAATCATAATAGTACTTCCATTATATTTTTTCTTTGAATTTCTCTATATAGTCGCAGCATATAGGTATAAAATTTTGAATGCAATAGTTAATATAATTACAAATGTAGTTAGTTGCATCCTTAATAGATTTATTTTGAATGTTAAAAGAATATCTCAATCTGTGGCTGAAAGTATATAATTTAAAGCAGAATAACTGAGTTAAGAATCAATTCCTATTAAAAGAGGAGATGGCATTATGAGGAGAGCAAGAAGGCCCTAGGTTTGTTAATATATTAAATATTGTAGCCTGTTGTAAGATTTTGACTTTTTTCCATATTATTTGATTAACATTGTTTAATATATGGGCATACCTATTAGTTATGTAGTAATTTAGTCTGTTATTATTCGAGTAATTGAAATCTGTTACTGGTATTTGATTCCTTGTGTTTTAAATCCTGATGTCATGAAAGAAAGTCTTCAAGTTTAGCTGTTGACCCAGATAGTGACCGGTAGTTTTGTATAATACTGTATTCAGTGTTACGGAATGAGATTGCTGTATACGTTCTAGTTCTTTTTTGGAATAATATTCTACCATTTAAGTGATCCCTGATAAATACCCAGACATGGCCAGCTGACCCATTAGGCATTAAACAAGAGAAGGAAGATAACACTGGTATTCAATATCTTCCAAGTAGAGAAAGGCCTCAAGTTTGCATGCTTTGTAATTAAGCATTATTGTGCTTAACAAAGTTCCCTTTCTATTTTATGGACTGTTTCTGTCAGGTTAGGAAAAAGGAACACTACTGCACTTCTGTGCTGAGAGTGAAGAATTCCAGGAGGCCATTTCCTGTTCATTCATAAGCTAGTAACAGTCAGTAGATCTGCAAGAGAATTTTGTGAATAAGTAAGAGGCAATAAACAATGTGAAGTTTACCAAGACTGGAAAATACTTGGTTTTAGACAGTGAGACACAGTGATATTTCTTACAAATTTAATTAGCAGTTGTCAGTAGGTGGGAATAACTTGTGGATGCACATATAATTAATGGCCATAAAGTTTAGGGAAACGTGCACCCTTACCTGTGGCTTTCTTAGTGTGGTATAAGCAATGGCTACATGTATGAGGGATATGACTCTGTAAGCAACTGACTGGGAGATCCCTTATTCTAGTGAAGAAATGGAGAGGAAGATGGATGGAAGTCTGAATAATAAATCCTGCTGCTTGCTGCAAGAATACTGTAGAAAGGGAACATTATGGACAATATGTTACATCCTAAAGACTATTTGGGATGTCTAAGTAAAAAGCTGTTAACTAGCAATGATCTTCCTACTGAGTGCCTTAAAACACTGGAAAGTTGAGAACCTATTAAAGGGCAATGGTATCAGGACATACACTAGAAGATTACACATGTTTGTGAAAGAGTATTAGTGTGAGTAAAGACAGTGGAGGTACACTAGCGGGTGTACAGTTTTTAGGAATGGGTTAATGGCATAGCACTTGCGAATACAAGCAAGATAGCTACAATAAGAGCTGGGGAAGAGAGAGTGTGGGAGATGAAGTACAAACATGTAGAAGGGTAAAAGAAGGTAATACAAACAAAGGCATGAGTAGAAAAGCAGTATGCGGCAGGAGATAAGAAGTGCAATAAAGATGTTGGTGAAAGGAAGAAGAAATAAACTAATATAGTGAGTCTAATTAAGAAAGTGAGATAAAGCAAGGACAAAAAGCAAGTAGGAGTACTGAATTAATACTTTGTGTCAGTATTTCAAATGGTGCCTTGCTGGGAGACTTTTGTGGCAAGATGAGAAGAAGTGCGTGCCACCTCCATTCTGACTTTGACCCTAGTGACCTGAGTTTGACTACAGATTCTGGCACTTTTTGGAGCTGGTATAAGAGAGGACAGGAATGGGAAAGCTTAAACCTGCTCACCTGTCTTCAGGAGGAGAGGAGCAGCATGAACTTATGAGCATACTCTCTGTGGCAGAATCCCAAAGGGAGGCAGGGATCGCATGCAGGTTCTTGTCTACATGGGGCATGGCCATTTGATCACATCATATGGACGCACTGTATACATTACAAAGACCATTTACCAGCCAACTCCTTGAATGCAGATCAGTATGTGCAAGGACTCAGGGCTAAAAGGAAAACCCCCTTGTAAATGTTAATGGTGATCCCAGTACATCTAACCCTTGACCCCAGGAATGAATGAGCTGTATGTCTCTTGCCCATGAGTAGGAAAGAATGAGTCAAGAGAGCAGCTAGTAGTGTACGCTCAGTGGGCCAAGGAGAACTAGGTCAATAAAACTGGAAGAAGCATGGATGAACACCAGGGAACTTAAAAACAATAGTGAGCTTCTAGATGAAACTCCTGAGGTCTTCAGTAGATCATTAATTACTCCATCAAATGTATCGCCACTGCAAATGAAGAGAAACAGGAAAAATCAACTCAACTAGGGTCATATTAGTTTGTGTGGCTGGAAAACTAATGAAGGAAACTCTAACAGGAAGCTTGTGTCCTAGAAATCAGTAATCTTTAGGTCAACAATATGCTTGAGTCCAGGGCAAAAAAAAAATGCCAGTCAATTTTGATTCAGTTTTATGAGTGGATTAATGGAATATTACTGGTTACTTAAGAATGTTCTACCCTTTCAATATATATTGTATAGTATTCCCTGATATTATCAAATGCATTAATACATATATGTTGAACTGTCATTTTAAAATGATATACATTTTTAGCAAGAACAGAATACTACACCAACTTACAAACGGCAGTAGCTCCATGCTCCCATTCACCCCAGAGGAATTGTGGGAAGCATGAATTACCTGCTCTTTGCCATGGTGTGTAGCTTAACCTTAACTTACATCCAAGAATAAGTTATCTCTGAAATCACATGAATTCTCTTAGAAGCCAACGCATTTATCTGCAATGAATTGAAATTTGATAGTGATACCTAATATCATGTCATATTTTTGTATAATAATAAATAAAGGAAGTAAACAGCTGCCTCACATTCTGTTTTTTATCTGCAGTTGTCGGCAATGATTTTGTGCGAGGATTATCTGGTGGTGAAAGGAAGCGAGCAAACATTGCCTGCGAGCTGCTCACAGACCCCTCTGTCATGCTGCTTGATGTAAGTGCATCAAAACCTAAGTTTGTTAAGGAGGGGTACACCACAGGTAGTGCCACACCAACAAATTTATCTTTAGAGTTAGGCCGGTAAGTTAGAAATCAATGTACTGCCTATTTGCAGTAGTGTACTGTAATCACACTATGAAACATAAAGTCCTTGGTTTTAGTGGGCACTGCTGATTTAAAAGTAAATCAGGTAAGAAATGTGATTTTAAAGTTGTATATCCTTTGCAAATGTGTATTTAAATACAAACATCTCTTTTCTGCATTGTTTGCCATGACTGAGTCATTCTACCATCCTTCCAGTTAGCTACCTTCATGAGTTGCTCTACGTGCTTCATTTTTAGCTTAGTGCTTTTCTACAGATGTAACTAGATATTTATTAAATGATCAGTGTCCCTAACTAATTACAAAATCAAGCATACTGCAGATAGTTTAGGACATAAAACACCATTCCATATATTTAATAGACCACATGCCTAAGCGTTCCCCTTGATAATATCAGCATGCAGGGGCAGGGAGCTCAGAGGAGCGTTTTAGAATAGTAACAAATTCAGAAAGTTGGCATTTATATTAAATGCTTATTTATGAAGGATAACACATTTTTAACAACAGATCATTTTTATCAGAAATATTTCAACTAGCATAGAAGAATAAGTACTACACAATGTGGTACCAACAGTAAAAAGAAATGGGATAATCACTTCGGGTTATTAGTCAGGGGTGCCACAGTAACACTGGCAATGGATTAAGTTGTGTCTCTTCTACAGAATATGACTTTATGAATCCATGGCTGACAGAAGTCCAAATTAGGGTTGGTATGGTCTGCTAATCCAGGAAGACAAATGATTAGAATCACACAGCTCACAGCTGAATTATGCAGTTTGCGGTGTTGTTCCTGCTCTCCAGCACTGCAAGCTTCTTCAGTGAAAAAAAGCACACTACACTGTGGTACCTGTTATAGCAGAAGGGGAAGCCGTTGGTAGATATTACATTAAAATGAAATCACAAAAGCAGATGTGGGGCTAAAACAGATGAATGGACCGTACTTCTCTAGAATGTTGTGCTGCTGTTAACATAATGTAAGGATTAGAGGGAAACAAGATCTTAAACAAGTGCATTTCATTTTCCCTTCTTTGTTTTTCCGTTGTCTCAACACAACATAGACCATCTCTGCTACTTGTCAGTATTTGTCACCCTTCCTTTCTAACATAACTGCTGTTCAACATACCAGCAACTAAATGGAAATCATTTCTAGAACTAGATCAACGGTATAGTATCATATGCAGAAGGCATATTCATTTCTTGCCATGTGGCAAAAGGACGTGCAGTGAAATGTAGACATATATCCCATATCCTCAGTACCTCATGTTACTAAGCAAACCTTGACAGAGGTGATTGTAACACATAATACTGAGTGTTTCCTATCCCACTAAAAAGACAGCATCTGAGAGGTACCAGATCTTTTTCCATTCCTCGTCAGCTTTATTACATCACAGCTCTGTTCTGAAGACTGGTTACCTGCACTGTAGATGGTTTCCCAGCCTCTACTGTGTCTGCCTATAGTAAAAGCTAACAAAAATATTCCTTTCTTTTAATAGGAAGGTGCTGTTATCACTGTAGCAATTTGTGGTTTAACCTCACCTGTAGCCCTCTGTCAGGTTTTGGGTGTTCCAGTGACAAAGGTCAGAGGTAGAAAGCAGGCAACACTCAGAAGATAACTGTCAGAAGATACAGATAATGAGCATGAAAAGGTGTAGGAAGATCAATTTTATTTCATTTTATTTTACTTTTTGTTAAATGGATAAGTTCACTGGACACAAGTATCCCTTTTCCAAGGTAACCAAGGAGCGTGACTCTTAGCTGTCCAGAGTTTTGCAGAATGTCCAGATTTTAGCCTTTTATTTTCAGTTTGTTTCTCATAAAATCGTGGTTTTCTGGCAAATCATTGATGGCTGAAGTCAGAAAATAATGGCAGACATTTCAATTTCAAACTTCATATCCTTCAGAAAAATTCATGCAAATGTAAAAATTTAAATTTTTGACTTCATGTTCTTCAGAAAATCATGCAAATGCAAAACCTGTTATTTTATCAACTTTTAAGTTTATAACTTGGACAATTGGATGGGAAACCAGAAAGTCATCCCTGGTTTGGTACCTATGTCTCTAATGGACACAGGTAACCTTAAAATGGTTCACCTCCCAGGCCCATGCTTATAAGGGTAACAGAACTTGTCAGAAATTTGGGATGCATGGCTAGGCTTAAAAAGGCCCTTGTGGTCATTAGCCTAGTAAACACCTATGAACCTATGAATCTATGAACCTATAAGTGCAATGTTTAAAAAGTGTCCCTATTTATGGGTCTTTGTTCCCCCATTATTTGTGGCTTTGTCCAGATTTCTTTCTGTAAGAGGTTGAGAGGTATGCCAAGGAGCACTGTCTAGTTAAATGACTTAGACAGAGTCACACAACAGGCAAATGGAGGCTGAGGATTAGCATAGGCTGGCAGCTAGCACAAAGGACTAAAGTTCTGACTTGTTAATGAGTTCACTGCACCTATGAGGGAATCAAACCATAAACTATATGAGTGCCCGTGTCTGAAATGAAAACATGATTAAGGTGACCAAATACTTCCACAAAGGAAATAAAATGGTTACTGGTGAACTGTATATACTCATACTAAGCTAGAAATAAAGCATCTGGAGTAACTAATGATGCTAGTAAACTAGAGTTTTGGCACAGAGGAGTAGTAGTTAAGGGCATACAGCACAGTGGGTCAGTGATTAAGACTTCTGCTCCACTACTTTGTGATGGATGACTCACTTCTGACTTTTGCTTTTTTGCCTTTGTAGAGTTTCATGTCCTTTGCCTCTGTATGTCTTTCATCTTTTAACACCATTTTCACCCCCTCCCGAAAACATGCTGCCTGAACTGACTGGTCCAACCTATCCACCTACATATTGCATTTACCTTTGCATTTGCAGCCTTGGTCAGATTTGAAAAAGATCCATAATGGACCAGTTCGCTTGACAGGTTACTAATACATAAGTAAGATTAACAATCAAAATTAAAGTATTACATTTTTCATACAGAGGGGAGTAGGACACAGTGATAAATCATAGAGCATGTTCAAAATCACTAACATTTATCAGAGGGTAGTTGGGGATACAAACATCCATGAAAGCTCAAATTTCTCTTCACATTCAGCCATGTTTGTGTTTAACATTACTGTGACAGAATCATGACAGTTAAGAATAAGATAGAAGCCTAAATATGATCAGGAATAAAAGGAGTGTATGCCATGGACAAAAGTATTACAGAATAGCAGATGCTTGTGTTTGTTTTCCACTAGGAGCAAGTCTAAACGTTAGTTATTATTGCCATTAAGGAATACAGGTAATACAAGTGATCACAATATACAGATACAGACTAGATTGTTCATTGCCATTATTGTTTTATATAGGAACCAACGTCTGGCCTGGATTCCAGTACGGCCTACAGTTTGTGTATGACACTGAAACGCTATGCAGTGAAGCACAAGAAGACAGTTGTTAGCTCTATTCACCAGCCTTCTTCACAGATTTTCTTCATGTTTGACAAACTGCTGCTGATGTCAGATGGAGAGGTATGTGAAGCTATGTAGTTTGGGTGAAAGAAACAATACCTACGATATTTGGCTTGCTGGGCCTTGTAATAAAATTTGCAGTGACAGATGGTTAACCCAAAAATAATCATGTGATACCTTTTCAGTAATGTTCTTCTGTTATTCAGTTTATCAATGTAATGGAAACCCAGGGTTTGTACGTACTTTAGGAGTTGCTTAGCTTTCATAATTAAAAAAAAATAAATATTGTTTCCTCTACTGTAATTGCATCACTCTACACTTTGGGGACCACAACATGTCCCTCATGAGTAAACAATTCAGAAATAACAAAGTTAAAGTGAATTTAATTTCTGTAATGTGGTACACTTTTAAGGTTAATGTTGCTGCCTCAGAACCCTTGGGTCTCTGGTTTAGTTCTTGGCTCGGCTGTCTTCTGAGCGAAGTTTGCATTTGTACCCTTCTGTCACAATGAAGCTTTATGGTCTATGTTTTTTCCAACATCCCAAAGACATTCAGACAGGTGAATTAGCAATCCTGTAAACTTGCCCAAGCTATGTGTGTATTAGGGGGGCTCTGTGCATGTTTGTGTGTGTGATGTATGAGTATGTGTGCCCTCTGATGGAGTGATATCTCTCTGAGAATTGTATCTTACATTATGCACTTTGCCTGATAGGATGGGCTCTGCTTGCCCATGGCTGTGAAAAGAATAAAAGTACTGAAAATAACTGAATGAATAATGTTAAAACATAGTTGATTGACAGTAATTTAGGAACAAGCAAACACAAGAGTGCTTGAAAGATTTCAGTATTTGTTACAGAGAAGTAAGGTAAGAGGCTGAATGCCAGAAGCTGTATGTCCATTGATAGCATAATCAAAATATAAAATGCACAATTTGGAGTAACACGTTCTACTTCATATTACAGAACAGGACTGTTTCTGACATTATGAATCCCGACTCCCCAAGCCTAATTTCTCTGAAACTCGATTCCCCAACAATGCTGGCATCTCTGTTGAGAGGTATTATCTGGGAGGCACTAAATGCCATTTCCCAGTGTTTGCCCCTTTTTCCTTTACAATGCAGTGATGGATTTAATTATATTATTTTGGGTGCTGAGAAGATGCAAAAAATACTGAAAATTGTGTTTTTGGAGACATTTTTTTCAGGGAGTTGGGATCGGGGAGCTAGCACTTCTGCAAACTGCCATAGTGGAAGACTGTTTTACTTTATGTGGTATGCTCTTATTACTAGAAGGGTTTAATGTTTACGTATTACTAGAAGGGTGTCTCAGTCACTGAGACCAGATACTCTTAAAGGGTCTTTCATCACTAGCTTGTGCTAACTGCACTAAAACATATTTTTGCACCTAATATGACTTTTCAGAAAGTTATAATGTGTCCAGGTTTGGAACTTTTCTGACATGTGCTGTTACAATTGCCCCTCACCCCCCCCCCACCCCCCAAAGACTTCTGCTTCTAGCAATACACACAGTAATGCCCTGCTCTCCATGCAAAGTCTTCAGCACATTTCATTAAACTTAACAACACTGGCTTGCTGTTTGTGTCCATTATATGTAAAGTAGAAGAAGCAGCTTCCTAGTTGCACAACTCGGTGTAGAATGTTATCCAGTATTTATTCATCTTCTTCCAGACTAACTTTGATAAGCCGCTGTATCCACCTGCTTTCAATAACTGTTACCTCTTACCTTGTAATCCAGTAACATATTTGCCATCACTACAATGAATATCAATATTTCATAAAGCTAATTTCCTGTAATCAGATGAGCCATCAAGAGATAATTTAGTGGAAACCTTCCTATCTGTCTTCACATATTAATATACATGAAGACAAGTAATTACAGTCAGTTCTGCAGTACCTTATGCAAATTAAGACTGGTTTGTGAAGGTATTGTTATATCCTTTTATCTTCTATTACCTCCTTACTTCTATCCTCTTGTGTTATATTAGTTGTGCATTTCCTCTTAGTTAAAAAAGTAGCAGTGGCATCGGACAATAATTAAGAATGTCACACTACAGATACTAATATAATATCACCATTGTAGTCTGCTAGCCTGTACTGCTCGTTTTTTAATTACTTCCTGTCCCTATGCCTATTGAATGATAAGTGGAGTAACTGTCCTAGATGCCTGTAAGATATGGTCCAGCCTTTTCAGATAGTGTGAAGCAATCTACCCATTTTTGAAGTGAATGATTGTGCCATTCACAAACAAGTTCACTTTTCATTTATGATTTGTTACGTCTGCTACATAAATATCAAACAAACTTCTTAAAACAGTTGTCAGAGGAACTGCACTTGGCTCATAAGAACTGTACTTTTCATAACCACTGTCTATACCCCTTTAACCAATGTTAACCAATTAGCAGGCCATTTAACTGGTTTCTCCTATTTCCTTCCTACTAACGTTCTGTATCATTTATGTATCTGTCACTGAATCAAAGGCTTTACTAAAGTAAACAGGCTCTTTTTTAGTTTACCTGCTTCCTATCCACACCCCACTTCTCCCTGAGTAGCCATGGAGTTCAATGCTTCCATGACTTCTTTCACCTCTTGTTTCTAATACCTGTATCACACAGATGACACACTCTCCCAATGGTAGTAATGTTTCATGAACTATAGTTTGACAAACCATGGTATGCAGAACTTGTTATACACTTAGATGATGTAAGGTGCTTTCCTTCCTACAAGAAACAACACTTGGTGACATGGTATTTGGCCTTTTGCTGAAAAGACATCTGACTGAATGTCATGCAGAAACTGACAACTAACAGTTGTATACCAATCTACCATATTCTGTGCAATTATAATCTTCATTTTCATATATATATATATATATATATATATATATATATATATATATATATACATATATATATATATATATATATATATATAGTAAATAATAAGTATATTGACACACTAAGTACACATGATAATCCAAATCCTGAATACACATCAAGCAGAGAAGCTAACATTAGAGTCAGAAATGAATATTAAAATGGAAGTAAGTAGAATCCATAGCAGCAGACTCTGTAAGTGGGTTCTACTGCAACAGCAAAGTCCCAACGCTAGAAAAGAAAAAAGTTGAATGTATTTGACCCACTATAGAAGTTCTTGCAGAATTACTAAAATAGTATATTTTACTAAAGTTCCATGGCCAGTAACAGAAACATACAGTAACTAAATGCCCATACATTATCTGGTCTTCACTGTGTTGTGTGTGTGTGTGTGTGTGTGTGTGTGTGTGTGTGTGTGTGTGTGTGTGTGTGTGTGTGTGTGTGTGTGTGTGTGTGTGTGTGTGTGTGTGTGTGTTTTGCAATATTGCAGTGTTGTGTCATAATGTTACAATGTATTGTATTACCATTCTGACAGTCGCTAATGTCATCAAGAAGTGTGTCTGTGTGTGTGTGTCTGTGTGTGTGTGTGTGTGTGTGTGTGTGTGTGTGTGTGTGTGTGTGTGTGTGTGTGTGTGTGTGTATGTTTGTTTTGCAATATTGCAGCGTTGTGTCATAATGTTACAATGTATTTTATTACCATTCTGACAGTATTTAATGTCATCAACAAGTCTACATCCATGAAATATTAGTGCCATATTCCCTGCTCACAGCCCCAAGTCAAATAAAGTCTTAATGTTTCATGTATTAATAGCTTGTCTCGTCATAATGGTAACTAATTCCATATCGCCTTGAATTACAAAGAATCTTTTCAGCTGTCTATTAAATGTATCTATCCCCACCATTAAACTGTCTCTTGTGTTATACGATGTATTATAAGGTATTTCTTATGTTACCCCTGCTATACGAGCCAGCTCTTGATTAATCAAATATTTATATATCAACAACATGTTACATTTGAAAAGCCAATATCTCACAGTATGTAAGTTTGGATGCAAAAGTTTGTCTGTGTAACTAACTCTTATCTTGCCACTTATTCTCATAATAATGGGCCACTGAACCCTTTCAAACTTTTGGATCTCTTTCACATGATATTGACAGACAACTCATACTATAAATCGCTGATCTAAAAAAGCCAGAATGATGTTCACATGCCTAAATGAGATTATATGAAAAATGCCATAATCACTTGATGACACTTCCTTATCATTGCATTATGACACAGTTCAAATCTTGGTGATTATTCACAAGGTCACCAAGACTTTTAATAACTTTAACTGAATGCAGAACCTCTGTATTAATGGAGTGTGAGTGTATGGGCAGTTCTTATTATTCTGTTTCTGGTTATGTCTGCCCCCAGCCCCAAGTCAAACAATCTCAATGTTTCCTATATTAGTAGCTTGTTTCACCAATATTGGTAGCTGATTCCATAAGATATCACCTTGAATTACAAACTGTATTTTCAGCCAGAGAGGCTAGAGCCCTGTGCATTTCCTTGAACTCTTGTACTTCCTTTTCAGTTAACTAGTTTCTGTTGACGCTTGAGCCTTCTCTAAGTACTGCTTGCAGCTGACTCTGGTAACCAGTATTTTTTGCTGTGGGGTGACTGTTTCATAGGTTCATAGGTGTGTACTAGGCTAATGGCCCTGGAGCCTTTACAAGCCTAGCCCATAGGGTTACCCTGGCATCATGCCACCCAACCTTAGTTCCCAGTGCCTCTGTCGAGTAGAGCCACTGGAGTGATCCCCGGGGTGAATTTTCTATTTCCCATCCACTCATCAAGATTTCTCTTGAAGAGGGCCAGTGAGGTGCTCTGTTTGACATGTATGGGAAGTCTATTCCATAGCATGGGCATTCTCTGGGTTATGAACCTGTTCCTCCAGCACATTCTGTTGATTGTAGTAATGAGGTTGAGGTCTCTGAAGTGCGTGGTGTGAAGGGATTGGGATTTCTTCAACTGTAGCATTTCTAACAGGGCTGGGTCAGACATGGCTTTGTAAGTCAAACAGAGATCGCCTCTAAGGAAGTGATATGAGACAGAGAATAGTTGGAGTTTTTTTAGTCTGTCCATAGTGTTTAAGGCCTAGGATCCTCTTTGTGAGGTACTTTTGTGGCCTCTCCAATTGTTGCAGGTGCCTAGTGAGGTACATGCCAAATGAGGCATTGTACTCAATGATTGGCCTAATGAGGGAAGAGCAGAGGGAGGCAATAACCTCTTTCTTATGACACATTTTTTGGCATAGAGCTTAAGGCCATGGTTCTGACACAAGTTGTTGGTGTCAGTGAGGCCTTTCTGTAGGATGTCAACATCACTTGGGGAGTTAATAATAGCTCCCAACTTGCAATCGCCTGCGAACTTAGGTTAGCACATACTGCTAAGGTGGAGCAGGCTGTGGATGACTTTGCAATGGCAGTTTCAGAAACACTAAAAGTTTCAAACTAAGAAGTTTTCTGTATAGACATATCTATGCAGATGTGTGTGTGTGTGTGTGTGTGTGTGTGTGTGTGTGTGTGTGTGTGTGTGTGTGTGTGTGTGTGTGTGTGTGTGGGTGTGTGTGTGTGTAGGTGTGTATGCGTGTATGTGTGTGAGGGTGTGTGTGTGTATGTGTGTGAGGGTGTGTATGACTGAGTGTAGACAGATAGAGATGCAGACATACTGACATATAATATATGGAGATATATAGCTATAGCTATAAATTAGTCATGGTAATATCATACCTGAGTATGATATAATCAGTAGAACGTTGTCTCAAATTTTGAATAAGATTGTTAATGCAGATAAAAATTGCTCAACTTTTGCTTTTCATGCTTTACCTTTCTGAGTAATGTCAATCCAGGCTTCTCCAATAATTCTGAAGAAAAGTTATGAAAATCGACATGCGGTATAAGGGTTACGGTTAGCACATACTATTAAGGTGGAGCAGGCTGTGCCAATGTTTTTCCTTGCAAGTCTCTTTTGCTATCTCTCGCAAGCCTCATAGAGGACTGCCATACAACAATTCAGATGACATGAGCCTAGATGAGGCTTGGAATACCACTCTTACAGCAAAGAAAAGATATCAGCAGTTAGACTCAGTTTTTTCTTACCTATCACTGTGTTCTTTTATAACATAGACTTTAACATTTTATTAGAGTGTTCAAAATAGGCCATCTGTTTGAGGGTGGTGTACAGATGTCCTTATCTGTTTCACTTTAGAGTACTGGAAAAGTTTATGCTTTACACTGGACATGAATGGTGTGCCTTGAATAATCAGTAAGAATTTCTTGGGGAATTATTAACCTAGAAGAGCAAACCAGTTATTTTACTCTGAAGTTAATTACCAGGATATACTCATGGACATTATCCAGTTTCATAAATGGGCCCACAATGCTTATTACTATGTCTTTAGAAAATACCTCCACAATGGGTAAAGTCACAGAGAATTCTTAAATCCTGCATTGGCTGCTGCCATTTGACAATCCGAACAGGTAGCACAAAAGTCCTCTATATCTTACCAAGTCAATAAAATCTAAGCAAAACTCTGACGTTTGTTTTGTCCATTCCTGAATGACTACCGATAAAGTAGTTTTATGCTCATTTCTTTACAAGTGTTCTGAAAGGTTTTGGAACAATAACTGACTCAGTATCTCTTCCCTCTCTTTGGTTCCTTTGTATAGCAGGCAGTTTCTTACCTCTGAAGTTGGGTCATGTAGTGGGCCTCTTCTGTCTCCCTTATAGTCTGTATTCTCACTAGCGCTGTTTAGGGTATCATCCTCCCACTGAACTTTTTAAAATTGACATGGCTTATCTGGACATCAGGCCAGTCAGTGTTTTCCTTGGTATTTTGATGTGAAGTGGAGCTTGTGGCCTTTTCTCCCCCACTGTGGGCAGTAGCATATCTAGGGTGGGGTAAGGGGGCAACTGCCATAGGGCACAAAGTGTTGGGGGTGTGGCTAGCCGATCCCAATCTCACTTTAATGCAGTACCAGCTTTTAAAACTCAGTATTGCATTTGCGGTCAAACCTGGGTGCTGTAAAGCTCCTTGTATTGTCCAAACTATAGCAACTGTTTTTTTTTTTTTTATTTTTATTTTCTTTTTTAACTAAAACACAAGCGCTGTAGTGCTCCATGCTCCATGCAGGCAGGGTATAAACTGCAGAAACTGTTTGCTATATCTGTAGCAAGCAGTTTGCTACAGTTTAAAAAGAAGAGTTTTTTTTTTTTAATTAAAACATGAACGCAGTATCGTTACATGCAGGCAGGGTATAACCTGTAGCAACTAACTGCTATTTTTGTAGCAAGCAGTTTGCTACAATTTAAAAGATGACTCTTTTTTAATTAAATAATTTGAAGAAGGGTTGGGGACAGGGTACAGAAACAGGACCTGAATGGCTGGAGCAGGGAGGTGTCATGCATCTGGCCAGAAGGAATATCCATTTTTTTTTTTGCACTTGATGGAAGAGCAGGGGGGAGGTTGTAGATCTAACTGTAATAAGCTGATTGTTGTGATTGGCGTATTAAAGTGAAGTCTTTTTTTTCTTTTTGGCTCTTCACTTGAATAGCTGAGGGGGTGGGGTGCTGGTTGAGCCAGCTACAGTACTGAATGCAGGTGCAAACCTTTCTCCTTCATTCAGTTTATCCTTTATAAAAAGCAACTCCTAAAATAATCTTCTTTCATGAGATATATTGGCTGTTTCCATTTATCTTCCTCATAGGTGGTTTTACCTGCTTTTCCCTTAGAGTCTTGCTTCTTTCTTCTTTCTGTGTGTCTTTCTTGCTTGATATAGCAAGGATGGACTTAAGATTCTGCCCAGATTCCCCTTATTCCTGTTGGTGAATATGAGACTCATCTGCCTTTTCCTCAGTCTCTGTTTCTATTTCCCTTAGTATATTCTTAACTTGGGGTCTGTTTCTGACAGTTTCTATGCTAGCTTCTTTTATCACTTTAACTGCTGCAGCTTTTTGAAAAGACTCAGCAGTGGATTTATCTTAGCCTTGTATCCAGAGACAAATCTTGACTATTTTAGTGTTTTCTAGTCATCCATATTTGAGTTTGCTGGGGTTGTGTACTTTTATCTGGCTGAACATCCTCCCATAACTTCCATAATTTCTTAAATTGAGGAAAATCTTGGCTTGTGATTATATCATTAGACAGTTATGGCACTAGAGTTACAGGATGTAAACTTTTACCTAACAGAATCAGCATGTCTACTTAATTTATAAGATATTCCCTCTTCTCTCAATGTACACACGTCTCTTCAATTTTCTGTTTACTAGAGGTCTTATGGTTGTATGTTTTTTTAAAATATTGTCATTTAACCAATGTAATCATGCTTTTTTGAGTCCAACAATCCTAGTAATTATTTGTCTTCTGCTAAAATACATTTCATAAGACCATTGCTAGCACAGTGACAGAAAGCAGATTCTACACTTTTAACCATTCAGCATTGTCATACTCCATTGATATATTCTCAGTCACACTTTAACTTATACCTATGAAGTATTCCTCATTATGAGGAATGTACTTCATTTTGAGTCTTAAAATACATGTGCAGCTCAATGTACCATATTGAAAGGGTCTATTGCGCATTCAGTGTTAAGAATATTTTTGAACTACTATCCATAGTAAGTAATGGTGGATAATATTACTTTATCAGAATAACTTTTATAGGTATAAAATAGCAAATTTAGCCATTCTGC
This sequence comes from Protopterus annectens, assembly GCF_019279795.1. Lineage (NCBI taxonomy): Eukaryota > Metazoa > Chordata > Ceratodontiformes > Protopteridae > Protopterus > Protopterus annectens. Next base: position 1,194,658,557 of record NC_056743.1, on the reverse strand, counting down.
AAGCTGTCTAGTTAAAGTTGTTAGTAAGCTGTTAGTTTGTTAGTTTGTGTTCCACGTTTTGCCCATTTCTTCACATTATAAGAGGTAGTGTTCCACATTTTGGAGAAAAAAGGTTGAGAGCTATGCTTTTACTGACTGCTGACTAGTATTAACAGCTATTGTATTACTGACATCAGCTGTATAACAACCAGCTATATGTTCTTTTCTACAGCATTTAAAATAAATAAGATCAAACTATGTTAATTGTTTTTTCTTGATTATAAGTTCTGAAGGAACCCGCGTTGGTGGTGCTGCGGTAGCGTTGTCGCCTCACAGTAAGACACTGTCCAGTTCGATTCTCAGCTAGAGCGTCTTCTGCGTGGAGACATGCATGAATGGGCGTACCTTTGTTGAAGTTTGTGTGCCAGGGCTGGTAACTCGGCATGTAAAAATCATCTACCAATCATTAGCGGACCGGAGTTCCGCTGTGGCGACCCCTAACCAGGAAAAGCCGAAAGACACAACATAAGTTCTGAAGCAAGCATAGAGGAAAGCCTATAGGTTCATAGGGTCACAGGTAAGTGTTAGGCTAGCTACCCTTGTGAGTCATTTTAAACCTAGGCAGTTTCCCTTTTGTGCTCAAAATAATATATCCCATTTGGTTATAGATTGGCCTTATCCATGTTCAATAATTATATATTACTCCTCTCTCATAATTATATATTTCTTCTTATGAGAATAACTGGGATCATACCATAAATAATTTGAGGGGACCCATGCATGGGATGAAGCATTTAGGAGCTGCCTCTGTCCATTAGTAGCACAGGGGGCAGTCCAGGGGTAACTTTTCTGTTTCCCATCCATAGATCTGAGTTGTGCTTGAATACAGACAGGGATTAACTTTGTTTTATGTGGATGAGGAGTCTGTTTCACAGCAGCGGTATTGTCCTCAAGATTTTCCTGTCCTTTTAAACCATTCTCTTGATGTTACAGAAAAAGATTATATCCCTACACTGAGCATTTCTGATGCCATTAGACTTGCTGATGTGCAGTAAATCCCTCAGTAATAGTTCAGAGGATGCCTTGTATGCCATACACAGGTCACTTCTTAGCAGTCTGTAGGCTACTGAGTATAGTGAGAGGGCTTTGAGCCAGTCCATGTAGAGCCTGTTATTTAGGCCTTGTATCCTTTTAGTAAGGTATTTCTGTAGGTGTTCCAATTGTTACATGTGTCTAGAGAGATACATGCCAAAGGAGCATTATATTCAATGACTGGCCTAATGACAGCTGAGTAAAAGGAGACAATGACATCCCTAGCTCTAGACACAATCCCTTTGGAAGCTGTGTAATATGGAAGGACTTTCTTACAACAATAGACACGTTGCTCAAAAATTAGGTCACTAACCACATAAGTTCCTAAATCCTAAACAACTGGACCAACTCATAGGGGCAGATTGTCAATGTGGTAGATCCCTGGAGTAGATGACTTCCCAAAAGATACAATAATGCATTTTTTGACATTTAGTTTCTGTCCTTGATTTTCTTATCAATTATTTATTTGAGACAAGCCTTCCTGCAGGGTGGCTAAGTCATTTGGGGATTCATCTGCAAACGTAGTTAGCCAGAGCTCATTGGTATTGGCCTTTACTTCAGTAAAATAGATGCCAAACAGGAGAGGTCCCAACACATAACCATGGGGGACTCCACTGGTGACCGGTCTGTTTGTGGAGGTAACCTACCCTATTTTGATTATCTGTGTCCTATCTATGAGCTAGCTGGTAATCCAGCAGGTGACATGGGGGGTTATTCCCAGTTTGTTTAGCTTTTCTACTATGAATGGGGAATTATATCAAATGCTTTGGCCAGATCGAGGTATGTGGTGGGCACCTTTTTACCTTCATCCAGTGCTTGGAGTGACCTTTTTAAAAAAATCCACTGGGTTGAGTAAGCATGACCTACCCTTAATTAATGTGAACTGAGAATGGTCCAGTGTTTAGAAATTCCTTATTTCCTGATTCATTTCATGATAAGTCTTTCCATGGCTTTGTATATGAGGCAGGTCAGACTTATTGGTCTGTAATTGCCTGGGTCTGTGGAATGGCCCCCTTATACAGGGGAATGACTGTAGCTGTTCTCCATTCCCTTGGTATAAAACATGTGGAGGATGAGATTGAACAATGTTGTTGGGGTGTGGCTAAATCATGCTTCATGCTATTTAAGATGCTTCCAGGGATCTTGTCAGGACCCATCAATGCAGTATTTGTATCTTTTGATAGCACTTTTAGGACTTGGTCTTGTGTGATAGCTGGAGGTGAGCCAGTTTCAGGTATATCTTGAGGGACAGACAGAGGGGAGAGAGGGGAAAGTTATAGCTAAATTTATTAGCCAGTAGGTTCACTATACCAGCTTAGCGCATTGTTGCATTCATAGCCAGCCTTAGGCATAGGCCAAATAAGCGGTTGCCTAGGGTGCCAGTCTAGCAGGGGTGCTTTTCCAGTATTTATTTGGTATAGGAAGACCCAGATGGGGGCACTGGGTAGTGTGGTGGGGGGTGCCATGGAGCCCTTTTGCATAGGGCACCAGTTCACCTAAGGCCGCTACTGGCTGCATTGTGCTTCTGAGATTACGAAGATACCTAACAATGCATTGTAATTGTCCTTGGCTTGGACAGCTATTTTAGCCTCAAACTTGACTTTGGCGGATTTTATTAAGCTCCTAAGTTGTTTGTTTCTTTCATTGACAAGGGCTCTAACATTCTAGGAATTACTCTTCTTACTTTTGTTCAAAATTATTTTCTTTTTCTTATAAAGCTTATGGTTCCACCATGTGGGTTTGTTCCTGGGGTTTTCCCTGCACTTGTTCTTACAGGGTACAGCTGCATCTATGCAGCTGTTTACATGCTAATATAGTGTGTGTGGTGTGCATTTCTGTGTATTCAGTGGAGTTAACTGGGTTTGGTGGGGATCTGAAGCTTGCCAATGTATCACTTAGGAGTAGGTAGTTTGTCTTAAAGAAATTTCTAAAGGTATCTTCGGTGGAAGAGATCACTGGTTTCAGTTTTATTTCAAAAGAACTGCTGGTCAGAACTAAGAAGTGATGAAGATACACAAGGTATGATACAAGATGCTTCCATTTTAGTAAGGACAAGATCCAAGATGTTATTCCTCCAAGTTGGTACTCTAAGTTTTCCAGGACAAAGTCAAGGAATCTCTGTGATTGTGCACTAGTGGTGGTGTAGGTTTCCCCAGAAACATAGCTGGTTCAACCAGCACCCCACCCCCTCAGATCTTTAAGTGTAGAGCAAAAAAAGGCACTTCACTGCAATAAGCCAATTACATTGTAAGTGATCAGATTATTCTAGTTAAATCTACCCCACTACCCCCACCAGCTTTTCCACTGAAGAGCAAAAAAAAAAAAAAAAACTCTGCCTAGCCTTTCAGGTCCCTGTTTCTGTGCCCTAACCCCAACCCGCCTTCAAAATATCTTATTTAAAAAATCCTTCTTTTAAATTGTAGCAAATTGTTTGCTAAAAAGGTTACAAACAATTGCTACAGTTTATATCTTGCCTGCAGAGAGTGCTACAGAGCTCATGTTTTAGTTAAAAAAAAAAAATTGTATTTTTTTCTTTTTTCTTTTTAAACTGTAGCAAACTGTTTGCTACAAGTGTAACTAACAATTGCTGTAGTTTATACTCTGCCTGCACGAAGGATTATGGCACTCAAACAGTTCTTCTTTTTAAAGTGTAGCAAACTGTTTGTTACAAATGTAGCAAACAGTTGATACAATTTATACCCTGCCTGCACAGAGTGCTATATCACTCAGGTTTTAGTTAAAAAAAATATATATATATATATTTTTTTTTTTTACTTTTAAACTATAGCAAACTGCTTGCTACCATTTAAATCAACACATGGAGCGCTATAGCACTCAGGTTTGACCACAAATGCAATAACAACTTTTAAAAGTCGGTACTGCATTAAAGAGAGATCAGGACTGGCTGATCATACCCCTGAACACTTTGCACCCGAGGCTGTTGGGTTTCCCAGTCTGTAGTTGAATAGTTAAGATCATCCAGGAAAATGGTATTGGGTTTAATACTGAGTGATTCTAGTTCCTGTAGATAGGTGTTGTAGCTTTTGTCATAGTGGGAGTTCTACAGCTAGCTAACAAATGGCACAGGACCTTTCTGATGGTTATTTGGACATGAAGAAGCTCTAGTGCATCATGCTGCTTTACCAGCCTTGATCTGAGACTCTTCTGGATGTAGATTGAGACACTTCCACTTTTCCCCCAATACTGCGCAGTAGCTGGTCTAAATGTGTGGAAGGTACTATAGCCCTGCAAATCCAGAGTGCTCTCTGCTATTTTAAACCATGTCTCAACCACTACACTGATGTCAGTGTCTTCCAGGGTGAGAAGGGCTTATAGGGAGTGAAGTTTCTTGTTCAGACTCCAAGTATTGATCAGTAATACCTTCATATTTTCCTTTGATTCTGTTATGTTGGTAAGTTTATCAGGTTGGCATTTCCTAAAAAAATGCACTATGGGGTTGGACAATTTCTTTGCCAGTAATCTAAATCCTTGAGAGGACATATGCAGGCCATCCCTGGTGAAGCAGCATGGTCTGTTGAACATAACCTCCCAGGCTGACAAATATTGGACCCCCTTTAAATGACATCAAAAACTAAGCCAATTATTGAAGTAAGTTATTTTTTACTCGTATAGCATCATCACCCTTGCAGAAGGTAGAATGTTGCTCAGTACTAGGCTCATACCTGCCTTGGAGACATAGTTTGAGAGTTCCATCATGTCTCTTTTCATATAGTCCAAGGAGGTACACCTCAAGTCAGTGACACCAGCATTAGCTATGACAGAGTTATACTGGTACTTGTTGCTCAAGGACTTCAGTGCATGTGTGATCTGACACCAGACAATTAAATAAACATCACTCTTTCCTTGCTCAAACTGGTAAGAGTCACATATGTATGCCTTTCAGTGGAGCAACCTATAACAAAAATGCTTGGCTGGGTCAATGCCTGCTTTACAGACTCAGCATCTGTGACTTTGAGACTTCTTGTGCTATGTGAGGAAGTTGGCTTAATATGTTGTGTGCTTTGTGCCTGTGTTGTGTTTTGGAGGTGTTTGAGGTTTGGGCAAGTTAGTCTTAATAACCACAGCATATGATGGATTATGTGTATTGTGATGGCCTAGTGTGATGTGTGGTGTACTGCTGATGATTTTGGAGTCTTAAGTTTATGGTATGTGAGATTTTTGCCTCCAAGCATATTTTATATATATATATATATATATATATATATATATATATATATATATATATATAGATATGTGTGTGTGTGTGTGTGTGTGTATACATCTCTCACACCCTCTGTGTTATGTTGTTTGAGTAATAGATGATCGTCAGACAGCATGAGACAATTCTTACACTGTCTCAAGACACCCATCTCAATCAGGCTAGTACATCATAGGTTCATAGGTTCATACTAGGCTATCTGACCTGGGGCAATTATAAGCCTAGCTTGATTCTGTATGGCTTACGCCACCCCTTGATTTGAGCATACTGTGCCCTTTTTAAGGTTTAGTTTACTGTGCCTCTGTCTAATAGTGACACGGGAGTAATCCCTGGGACAAACCTACGATCCCCCATCCACTTCAGACCTATACTGTGATCATGTGTTGGTCAGATGCTACACTTCTTTCCTGAAGGGCAGCAGTAGGTTTTATTAATGCCATTTTCTCCCATTTTGTTTCCTTGCAGTACTCCATTTCCACAGTCAGTATGTATACGAATTGGTTTCTCACAGAGTCCGTTGCATCCAGAGTAATAAATAAACTCATTAATACAGCGCAATTTCCTTCTGTAGTATGATATTCTGCAGACTGTTTCTGGTGGGGAATATAACTGAAGGAAACAGTCTTCCATGGTAAATAACAGCCTGTCCTGGGAAGGAAAAGCAAGAAAATGTTACCGCAGTTAGGAACATGTGAACATGTTCTTATGCTAATTAACAGTATTCTGCCATGACTAACATGAAATGCTTTGGTTTCCCATTGACTTTTTATTATTGTTTAACCCTGTAATTGTTTATTTTTTTCATTCAGATCTTTCTATGCTGAAGATTTTTTTAATGGACTACTGTTACGTGTCGTCATATTTTATAGATCTGAAATGATGTTACTCTATAAGTGGGGAAGTATATATTTGAAAGATACTAGGACCCTTTTACCATAGTCATAAGATCTAGACATAATCAATAATCATTAGTTTTCCTATGGAAAGCCATCTAATGTATTCCATTTAAAAAGGCATAAGTTTCTCTTTACGGCCATTGTATAGGTAAGTACTGGATAATCACTATTTATCATCAATAATAATGGTTTCTTAAACAATGAAAAATATGTCTCATGGGAATTACATGAAACAGCCAAATGAAGGAATTCTGACTGCAATTAATTCAGTTATTTATTGTGCTGTGTTTAATAAGAAATGACAAACAGAAACCCTGTCTGTGCCTGTTAGCAGTAAATGCCTGCTCTTTCTCTACGTCTTGTTATACAGATTGCCTACTTTGGAGAGACAGCAAATATTGTGGATTTCTTTGCCAGCATTGAGATGCCTTGTGACCCTCATTACAACCCTGCTGACTTCATCTGTAAGTACAAAGTCATTTAGGACATACGCTTAACTGTTGTCTAACATTGCATGATTATCTGCTCCTGCATTTAACTGATTTCCTTTCTTTGTGATCAGCAGTGGGGTTGTTTCCTTCGGAGTCCTTCTTGTCCATATTTACATGATGTTGGCACCACTGCTATTACTGCAGGTTAAGAAAGTGCTCCTTCTGCCTCATTGTCTCATAGTTGCACTCATCCTGACTCAGTTTCATCTCAAAGTACTTATTTATTAAATGAAAGACATCTCAAAATATACAGTGTTCCACTTCCTTACATACACTCCTTAACTAAGTACTGCTTTCAGCAACAACTGATCATTGTAAAACACTGCTTCACCTTGAAAGGGTTTGAAATACTTATTTTAAAAGAGATCATCACCACCAATTACCCCCTTTTCCCATTGTATGTGTGTCAGCTGTCATTGCCTCTCTCATTTCAGAGCCTCTTCCCTACCTTCTTCAACAGTCACGCTCGTCTGTTTTCTGTCTTACAATCCATTCATCTTTTGGCTAGATGTCCTCATCTCCTCTTGCCTTTTCTTCTGTCTATCCCAAATCTGCTTTACCAAACCATCTCCTTCTTTCCATCACATGTGACCAAACCACTGTAATCTGTTCTGTTTGACCTTCTCTGCAATTCAGGCTACTTTGGCTTCCACTCTGATGTCATCATTTCTTCCTCTGTCCTACAGTGTGCATCCTACCACCTGACTCAGACACCATCTCCATCAATTTAAGCTTCTTCAGCTGCTCTGTTGTCCCTGCCCAGTTTTCTCTATCATGCAGAAGAATGCATAACTGCTTTACACTACTTTTTTAGCTTCTTTGTCATTCTTTGTCATATACTACTTCTGACCTTCTGTCAGTTGACTACAGCACCTCTGATTCTATTCAGATTTTCCTTCTCCTAAACCACACCTGTTAGATTCTTGAAGGTGTTACTCTGTAACACTGCTTTCCTTCTATCCAAGTTTTCATCTTCTTCTGATTTCTCCCATTTGCTGTCAAAACCACTGTTTTCTTGTCTGTGCTCCATTTCATCCAATGGGCCTTTAGTTCAGCATTCCAGTTCCCTATCATTTGCTAAAGTTCCTGTTCAGAATCTACCTGTAGTGTTATATCATTTGCATATTGTAAAGTAAGTCACACTGGTGCTTGTATCACAGAATACATGGATGGATGACTGGCTAAATGGATGGAAGCATGGATGGATATGTGAATAAATACTGAGTCTACAGTCACCTTTTCCATAAGCAAAACAGTTGCAATCTCAAATCACTTACTACTAATAAAAAACACAAAAAAGGGCTTTGCAGGAAGGAAGACTCCTGTCTCCCATACCCATGCATCACTAAATATATTAATTCCAAGTGCACAGCCTTAGGGTAAGGAGAAGCTTCCATACCACCCTAATTATAACTGTGTTAATTATATCACTTAGTCCTTAATGCAAAACTGAAAGTACATTATTACAATCATAGACCAGATTATGGCACTAGTAAGGATTTCCATCCAGACTTTGCACCAAAATTATTTGCATGTGTGAGTTGATGTGTCTTGCATGGTCATAAGGGAGATGTCATCTTATAAGGAAGTTTGTAGGGTTTAGTAAAAATCCATTCCATACTGTTGACTTGGCAGGGACCAGCCAGATGTAGCAGAGAATGGTGAATTAGAGTGTTAACAGCAGATAGATGTCATCTTATAAGGAAGTTTGTAGGGTTTAGTAAAAATCCATTGCATACTGTTGACTTAGCAGGGACCAGCCAGATGTAGCAGAGAATGGTGAATTAGAGGGTTAACAGCAGAGCAGCAGAAAGGCAAAGAAAGCCAGTGGCTCAAATAACCAAAAATAATATTTTCAGAGCTGAAGATCTGTCCTTTCATACCTGCAAGTGCCTAAAACTAGATTCTCTTGAGATCTGACATGATCGGGTTAGAATCTCAAGTTACTATGTATCTGGGAACAGAACCACTGTAGGTGGATACAATGGCAGCCAAATCAGAGATAGGAAGGCAGCCAAAAGGGAGATCCCTATAGAAACAAGCTACCCATTAGAAGCCACTATGAAACATTGAGTTACAACATGTCAATGAACCAACTTAGAGGTTTTAAGCAGTCAAGAACTTAACAAAATTAAAAATGAAACCTCTCCTTTGAATGGGGATCCCCCCCTTCACAATCATCCCATGTGGGAGGCAAGCCCACCACATCCCAATTCCATGTTCACACAAACATGAAAAGATAGGAAATTTCTAAAAACAAAGGAGTCACTGCTAGTACACACTTAGAAATTGTACTCGCAGTAATTTCCTATGGAAAACAGCTGTCTGAGTGTTCAGCATTATTGAGTTGAAGTCAGCAGGATTGCACATCATCCAGCTTGCACTTAGCGAAGTGTAGGTAAGCCTAAATTACCTGACTTTTGCAATCAGTTAAAAGCTCAAGAAAAAAGTGACATCTATTTATTGGTAACTGATAACCAGGTAGGTGGGTAGATTAAGTGACCTTTTCAGCAACCACCCAGGCTTCAAAGAAGCAAGATTACAATGCATAGAAATAGAAACACAAATTTACAGAACATGCAAATCTGCGTAGCTTAAATATATAACAGAAAACATAAACCTACTGAATTTTATAGAACATGCAAATGTGGGCACTGCAGTTTAATCATATTTATTTATTTAACATTTGTTAACCGGAAAAGTCTGACTTGGGACAGGACAATTTTCAGAGGAGGCCCAGGGAGAAATGCTCCAGATGCATGTCATTGTAATGTGGGAGGAAACCCACACAAAAGCAGGGAGGACATGCAGATGCTACACAGAAGGCACCCCAGCCAAGAATTGAACCAGAGAACCTCTTATTATGAGGCAACAATGCTACCACTGCGCCATCATAAGAAACAGTGTATACATGACTAGATAACTATACACACCTTCTGTTAACAAAAAGTGAAAATTACAATAATATTTACAGCAAAACATATTTGAAGTCATCAGACAGGCAGTGCTTCCAGAATACAAATTGCTCCTGATTGCACTGTTGAATCTTCAGGCCAGCTAAGTAGCATCCTTGCATACCCTTCTGAAGCTTATCTTTCTTGTTAATGCATTTGGTGATTGTGCTGATTAAGCAGAAAGATAAGGTGGAAAATGGAGAGGATGGCAAAACTAAGCAAGAAACAAGTAGAACTTATAAATAAGCCCATTTAGATCCTAATCCATCAATTAGGAAACATTACCAGCAATGAGCACTGTGTAAGATACTTAGAATTGTATAAATATACCATTCTAGTGCAAAACAAATTAGCAGAAACAAATTAGCAATCTCTGTCAGAAATAATAGCCAACAAACAAAGTGCTAAAAATAGCAAAAACTAGAAACAGGCCCTTCTAGCATAGGTAACAGACAGGGCATAGACAGGTGAAGTCTGAAATCCACTGTGGCATACAAGATCTGCCTTTACCAACATTTTCCAGTGCCATTTATGTTGATTACTGCCACAAGTTATGGGTAGCAGAAGTTGGAGAAGAGGTGAGGAAAACAGATCGGTGCTGTGTTCCAGGTATGAGATGACAATGTGCCTCATGGACTTGTGGAGAAGGCTGTGCACTGTGGCATGTAAGAGAAAAAGCAATTAGGAATGGGAAATGTAGCAGTGAGAGGTAAAAATATGTGGCTGAACATCTGGAAAGGAGGTATCATGATCAAATAGTTACAAGAGCACATCAGAGGTGTTACATAGACAGAGATAGTAACTGCTGGAGGGACTTCAAGGGTGAAGCCAATAGGAGCAATAATTAGAAGAGGACTGGGACTGGGGTAATTTAAAAAGGCTAGGGGATAGGAAGTTGGTAGTTGATGGAAGAAGGCATGGAAGAGGTAAGGAATCCAATGGAAAAGGAGTCCCCACTGGAGAAAAGGACATGAGATGATAGTGCAGCATGAAATGATACAAGGAGCAGAACAGGAAGAAGTTATTGCAAAGAAGGGAGCAAAGACTAATAGAAATTAAGTACTGACACAAGAGTTGGTTGAGGCAGGCAAAGAAGCTTCTGCAGAAAGGAAGAAGCTAGAAGGGAGAATCTGAGTGATACAGGATGGCACGATGAATCAGGGGGAGAGGAAGGAAAAATGTAGACCAATAGTTAGTCAGGAAAATCAAAGTATGTAGGAGAAACAAGAATGGATAGCAGGTACTAAGCAAGACTGGAGAGTTAACAATGATGCTGTAAACAAGACACTGGAGATCAGGCCCCAGAGGGTAAGAAATAGGGCAGGTGTACTCAGAGTGAAAACAGTGACAGGGCTGTCATTGGAAAAGCAATGTGAACAAAGGTAAGACCATGGCTCCTGTCATGGTCCACATCTGGCCCAATTATTTAGCTATATGAATAATGGAGGAAGTAAGTAGTCATGAAGTAAATTAATTGTCCCAAGGATGTCAGGAGTTTAGGTTCATGTTGACTTTCTCAAAGGTACTACCAGACCCTGCAACCTGTGTGCTAAAGAAATTATTAATCAAGAACAATGATGTATGACTGCCATTACAGCAGAGGGAAGGAAAGAATGAATATATGTGTGTGGGCATCTGCTAGGATGCATGGGCTGGGAAGGAGCATTATGACAAGGACAGGCTGTAAAAACAAAACAAAATATCCACTAAACAAAGAAAAAGCCACAGGCCAGAGAGACTCTGACAGAAAGTACAGCCAATATGTAAACAATGCACACCAAATGATGCCAAAAATAAGTGCTTTTTTTATTAACTGTAAACTTCATCAGGCTGCACTTCAGTAAGAAAAGGGCAATGTTGTTGAAGAGGTGGGCTTCATTGCACCTTTAAGATAAGAGAAAATGGGAGGGAAGAAAGATAGAAGGAAAAAGGAAATACAAGTCTAGAGACTGATTAAGTGTGGGAGAGAGGGAGAAATTAGAGATGACAGGACACTGCATGTTATTTGTCTGAGTTTTCACAATAGGGGAATGAAAATTAGACCATGCTTAGAGAAGGAAAAGGCACACAGTGACAGAGACAGAATATATGGGTAGATAAGTAAATGGCAATTGGAAAATTAGGAAAGGGACTAGTCAACTTACAGGAGGAAAAGGAACAGATTACCCATCTGAGCACTCAAAATTCAGCAGATACCTCAGCAGAATCACTCACAAAAGTCTCCAGCCAGTGAGGATGTAAAAGCTAACTAAAGAACAACTATCAAGAGTGAGGGACATAACTAGTAAGAGCCACAAGGTACTAGGGCCCTCATTATTCAACATATTCAGGGCCACAAGGTACTAGGGCCCTCATTATTCAACATATTCATTTCTGATATTTTAGATGTGGGATTAACGAATCAAGCCTTTTGGCAAATGACACGGAAATTGTGGCCACCGTCTTGAATAGGTGAAATAGGCCAAGAAGGAACCTGTAAGTATACTAATGGTGGGCAATGAAGTGATAACTAAAGTCCATTGCAGATAAGTGCAAAGTTCTGCATTATGGACACAGTAACATAAAAAGTTGTATACAACTCATGGGATGTTAAACTAGAAGAGATGGTGGCTAGACTGGACCTAGGAGAACCATCACAGCAGCCTTGGATCATCAGGCAAAAGTAAGAGGGGGCATTAGGAAAAGCCAAAAATGTGTTCTACTATATTTTGTAAGAAAAATACTCCATTGGCAGGAAAGCTATACACTTCCTCTTTGGGATGTTGGTAAGATCATGCCTGCAATACTGTGGGCACTTCTGGAAACTGAACATAGAAAAGGATGTGAAACAACTAGAAAGTATCCACAGGAAGACCATGAGGGCAAGCGGGAGATGGGAAAGGAGCACAAACAGTGTGTAGCATGCCTGAACTTGTGTTCATTAGACAATACTGCGGGGTAGGATATGGGTGCACAAGATACTTCAAGAGAAAATTGAAGAGGAACTGAGATATAAGGGTGGGCCATCAGGTGCAACTGAATGATACTGGCTTTAATCAGAACTGAAAAATATATGCTTTACACAGAAGATTGTACCCCTTTGGTACAAATTGCCTAAGTGAGCAATGGGATGTGAATGCACAGAGGCCTTCAAAAGGGCAAAGGACATCTGGAAGGGTTGGAGCAACTGATGGCATGAGGAGGTAGAAGCCACCAATGAGATGTACCCAAAAGGCTACAGATGTGCAAGCTGTCTGCTTCTGCCATTGCATGATTCAATTGAATATAATCTGTGTTGCTGTATAACAATATTACTTAGGCTTAAAGCAACATACCCAGATCAGCAAGATAAAGAAAAATACAGCTGGTAGGGAGTTCTGTTGCCTCTATGGCTCTTGTGGTTACTGGTCATGTTTCTATTTTGAGTAAGAGAATATCATATACAATTTTGGCAATGCAGCATCTGCCAGCCTCATGCAATAGGGTGAGAAGGCAGAATAAAACTTGGGCAGCAATATCCAACTGCCATCTGCTGAGAATAGCATCTAATACAGGTATAGGTGAAGGCAGAATTTTAACTTTTGTATTTCTAATTTATTGTTTTATGTCTTTTTACATTTTATCATGCAGTGACTAAAGTGAAGGAATCACCTGAAGTGCGAGCACATATTATTGAAGCCTCCAACGAGTTACGGTATGTCATTGTCAGGGAAACATAATCCACAGCTTCTAAACATAAAATACAGATGGAAAGGTGCAGGGGGCATTAGACACTTGTGTACGTTATATGAGTTTAAATTCTGTTTCCACAGTGAACTGGATTGTTGATTTTCATTCCATCACAGTTCTATATATTGCCTAACATAGTTATTAGCTGTTTGTTTTAATTAGTGTTTGGTGTGTTGGAACAATGTTTAATGCTCCTGCTATGCATAAAAACAATGAATCTGAAGCTCACTGTCTAATAGTACTGACATAGTAGTCCCATTTTAGAAACAATGTTAGGATGAGAGTGAAGGAGCACACTTACATGGAAGTGGCACATCCCGGTGAACCACATTTCAAACGATTTGTTGCATGTACTGCATATCTCACTCGGTCACTCAGTGTTGTGCATCTAGTAATGTTCTTCCAAGCCACTATTACCTTCTCTTCCTAGTTTTCTTATCTGTGCATAGGTACCTGCACTGCCTTATTGGCACCTTGCATATGGTCACATTAATCCCATTTGAAGCCTCACATCTCCAGCAGTACAAGTCCTGCTTATGACTTGGGATCAGGAACAAGTGTCAGGTCACTGAAGGTTAATCAAGAAGACAGAATAGAGTGGGTCAAATGGTCTCAGTGGACAGTCTGTTCCTATGGGGGGACAAAGTGTCCCAGAGGGCAATCTGTTCATTCATATCCTCATGAAAATGAGTGGGCCATATCCCAAGAGTGGTATTGTTATCACTAAATATGAAAATGAGTGATCAGTACTGAGGGAAGGAGGCATGCTGTACTGTAGACGAATATGTATTTGGCCTGTATTAAAGGTGTTTACTGGTCTCTTTTCAGCAAAAGCAATAAACAGTGTCCTTTGGACTATGTAGCAGCATTTATTCACAAAGGAAATACTAAGGATCAACAAAAGATGATACTGATGGGTCCAGAATCAGATGGCCATGACGTAAACATCCAGATTCAGCAACCGGAAGAAGGTAAGTCCCTTTCACTTCTGTAGTGGTGTTTTTTGTAAAATTGAAATACCACTAACTGACATCTGTAGAAACTTCTGCAATCTGCGTCTGGCACAAACTAGCACAATTTGGAGCAGTGAATGCATTAGCTTCAATATCTTTAATGATGTTCTTCATACTGATCATTGCAGCAGTAGTCTTAGGTATATGGATATATCCTGCCAAGGATATAACAATTGATCAGCTTCCAAAGCTTCAGGGCACCTCCCATGCACCCAAACTGTCAAGCAGCTCAGGCTGAGCTGACTTAAGGACAAATTGGCATGAAAACCTTCTGCTCTTTCCTGCCACTGAAGAGTGTGCTCCTCTGAGGCTTGTGAGGTTCAATGGTTGGGTTTTGCTTTCCTTAACTGAGAAGATAAGTTCCCTTTAGGGAAAAACTTCCATTTTCTTATTTGAACTGATGTTTTATTACTTTCCTGTTCAGGAAAGTTATTTTAAAGCTAGCAGTGTTGTGCTTTAATGGATTGTCATGAGAGTGTAACATACTTATAAATGGAGCAATTGTTTCTATAAGTCTAAAAGTATATTTTCTGTGGATAAATTGTGTTTATTTTCCATTGCAGGGGCTGCCATTGTGTTTGAAAGTGCTTTTTACTGTTTTTTTTTCTGTCAAAAAAAACAAAACAAAAAGTAACTTTTGTGGACTGCTAATTTTACTGGCATTGGTTGCTTGTTTTCCCCAGGACAGAGGCACCATTTTCAGCTGGATCAGTTCCACAGTTGGTCCTTCTTACAGTCACAAAAAGAAAAAGTTAAGCAAACAGCCTTTACTACCACAGCAGGCTAGCAATTTAGCTCAGCTGCAGGTTGGTGACTCTGCTCTGACCATTTGTTGTACTTCAGACTGTTCATCTTTTACCCTGGATCCCTCTGGTCTAGCACCTACAGCCACTATGAACCAGGAGTTAGCAATGTCTTCTACAGCTTTTGGGGTCTCCTCAGTGGGCAAGGAAGACCCTTGAGAGAGGTAACAGGGAAGGTTTCCCTGTTGTATTAGAATACTGGGCCCATCCCTGGGAAAGCAGTGGCTGCCAGTAGTAACACAGTTGGCTCCATTTTCCCTGTCAAAAAGAAATAGAACACCAAACATGTATTTAGTCCTCCTCAGATTTATTTGGATAGGAGTTCTGGGACTGCTTCAGGATTTGATTCAGGTTATTGATCCTTCTTGTTGAGAAGTTTCCAATAAAAGAAAGAGGAATGTTAACTTTCCTGAAGAGATTCAAGATTATGAATCTGAACAAGAAGAGGCAGGAATGGATTAAAGATTTTCTCCTCAGATTTCTGATTGAGACTCAGAGGAGAGCTCACGTTCTGATTCTCCCTGTGGGAGTTTCTCCTTCTCTGAAACTATTACTAGAATGTCCCATTGTTTTCAGTGGGGGAGCACTGAGGTTTCTCAGTCCCTCAGAAAATATTATGAGCTATTACAGAAGGAATTTCCAGGACCTACATCCATTCCTCATGTCCTGTTTGCTTTAAAGGATGTATGTATTACTGCCTGCAATTTTCCTGACAGTCAGCCAGCTGTCCCTAAAAAGGCAGATAGGATGTATAACGTTCCTCAGTCTTTTACTTTTTTATAGACTATTCCAATACCTGACCCAGCAGCTACAGCCTTAGTTAACTCATCTGCTGCTAAGCACTTAGTTAATTCTAATTCTACTCTTTCTAATAAGGATGAAAAAAGTATTGATAGGTGTGGTGAAAAGTGTGTACTTATGCAACCTTGAATTTCAGAATTTTAAATTGTCAGGCTCATAATTTTTTTCTGACATATTGTGAAAGTATTATGAATGTTTTATCTGCAGTTTCTTCTTGTGAAGAAAAACCTGCTTTAAATAATGTAGTTTTTTTCTGTTGCGTAGGCCACTATTCATTGTTTGCAGTATGTATGTATGATTCTGTTGATGCCTCTCCCAGGGCTATGGCCACTGGTACTGCTTTACAGAGGTTTGCTTGGCTGGATTCCCAGAACCTCCCAGATACTGTAAAAATGAAATTTTTAAGTTCTCTCTTGGATAGAGATTTAGTGTTTGGCCCCCTCTGCTGCAGAGGTGATCACAAATTGTGATGAAAGGGGCAAGCTAATCCAGGAAATCTATAAGATTTTTCAGCCCTGCTTGCCCAAGAAATTGTCTTTCTCCTCGTCCAGTTTCAGCAAAAAAACAGAATAAACAGTCTCAACAAAATTCATGTGAACAAAGGTTTAAGAAGTGGCAAGGAAAGTCCAAAAAAAGTCTCAAACCTCCCAAAACCAAGGACACTCCAACAAGTCTGAATGACTATACAAGAGACCTTGTGACCCCCTCCTACCCTGGCCCCTTTTCTCTTCCAGAAAGAATGAATCTCAATTTTTCTGTTTGGCAACAGATTGCTTCAGACAAATGGGTTCTGAAAATCATTCATAAAAGTTACAGATGGCAGTGGGAGGAAATTCCTCCTTTTGCAGGGGGGGGGGTGTCATTCCTCACCCTGCAAATAAGACTCTTTTGTTTCCACCTGTTATTCATCACATGCTGTTCTGACGAATGATAGAAGCAGGTTCTCCTTCCCAGGTGGGGAAGGGGCTTTATTCAAGGATATTCCTCTTCCCAAAGAAAGAAAATGCCTGGAGACCAGATTCTTTCCTAAACTTGTTTGTGATCATGCCCAAATTCAGAATAATGTCACTTCACAACCACTTGCCTCTTTCTCCTCTTTCAAGTTTCCTGGTAACACTAAACTTACAAGATGCTTCATCCAGACCTCAGGTGTTTCTTAATGTTTTGTGTGTTTAGATCACATGATCAGTTCTTTGCCTTACCCTTTGGACTATCCACTGCACCAACAGTGTTCACAAAGTGTCTAGTTCCAGTTATAGCTCAGTGCAATATCCACATTTTTCCATATTTAGACAACTTGCTTATCTTTGTAGAGTCTTTTTCAAAATGTCAGGAATCTCTCTCTTGGGTGAGAGATCTCTTGCACAAGCTGGGATTCCAAGAGAACATTCCAAAGTCTTTCTTGACTCCCTCATACAGGATTGTGTTCCTAGGATATCAATTAGACACCTCAGTTCAAACAGCTTTTCTTCACAGAAAAAAAAGATCTTTATTTAGATTTATTTCCAATTTTCCACTCAGACTTCAGTCACTGAGAGGAATATCTCAGGATTGTTGGTCTCATGGCATTTATGAGTCTCATAATACTCCTGGCAAGAAGCCACATGAGAAAGATACAGTGGTGTCTGAAATCTCTTTGGTTCCACTATCAATACCCTTTATCTTTTCAGATCCCAGTAGTGGGGTTTATTAGAAGAGAAATCACTTGGTGGAGACAACAGAAATTCTTAATTTAAGGTCTCCTCTTCTCCCTCCCTGCTCCAAAGCAGTCAGACATCACAGACACTTCTGATTTTGCTTGGGAAACAGTTTCAGGAAAGATAAAAGTGCAGGGGGTGTGGGACACCAAGGACAGGTACAAGCACATAAATATCAAGCAGAGGCTTTCCCTGATCAAGGCACTCAAGTCTCTAAACCATCTTTGGTCCCCAGGACCTCTTCAAGTGGTTACAGACAATACCACAGTGATGTGGTACATCAACAAGCAAGGGGGAACGAGGTCCTACCCCATTTGCAGATTAGCCATGTTAACTTGAGATATAGCTTTACAGTACAATCTCAGTCTACAGTCATCTTACATTCTGTCGGAGCAAAGCTTTGTGACAAACAAGCTGAGCAGGACAAGGTCAGACCCTCATGAATGGAAATTAGATCTGGGTGGTCTTCCAGGATTTGATTCATCTGTGGAGAGTTCCTCAAGAGGACCTGTTTGCCTCCTCTCTGAACTATCAACTGGCAAAATTCCATTCCAAGACTCCATGCAAGAAGGCCTGGAAGACAGAAGGAATGTTCCCTTGTGCTTTTCCATCCTTTCCACTAATATCCACGGTACTTCTGAAGACTCAGAAAGAATCCTGAAGTTCATTGTGGTGGTGAATCCCTTCTGGATCAGATATAAGTGGTTCTCCCTTCTTTTGGAAATGGCCAGGGGGAATTAAAAACAAGCTTCATCACAGAATGGATCTACTCACACAAGAACAGGGGTGTTTGATACACCATGACATCAATCATCTTCAGTTGACAAAGTGAATGACAGGGCCTTAATTCCTTTTAGTCACCTGTTTTCTGATGATATGCAGCAGGTACTAATGGAGGCAAGAAACTAAGAAGAAGACTAATGGAGGCAAGAAAGCCTGCTACTAGAAACTTATATATTAGCAAATGGAAAAGGTTTTCTGACTAGTGACAACAACATAACTAGTACCCATTCAGGACTAGTTGTTCTCTGGTTCTGCAAAATTTGAGTGAGTTATTATCCTAATAGCCTTTCTTATTCCTCTCTCAAAGTTCATTTATTGGCCATTTTAGCATGTCTGCCCATGAATTCTCCTCTTTCAAGGCAGTTGCATGTGAACATTTTCTTGAAAGGGGTTTTGCATAAGAGGCCTCCAGGTAAATTGGTGTCTCCTCCTTGGGATCTTCATTTTATGGTAGAGAAACTAATACTTGTTCCATTTGAACCAGCTAATCTGTCTCACTTGAGGTTCTTAACATGGAAAACAATTTTACTGATTGCTCTGACATCTGCAAGAAGGGTATCTGAGTTGCAATGCCTTCTGCTGAGTCAAACCTACTTCATTTACCACAAGGACATGATTTCTTTGAAAACTAATCCTTCTTTTATGCCTAAAGTGGTATCTGAGTTTACTTTAAGCCAAACTATCCATCTCTCCATTTTCTTTCCTGAACCTGAAAATGTGGGGGAAAGGATACTCCATACCTTGGACGACCACGGACAACTCAGGTACTATCTTGACAGAAGTAAATCTTTCAGATCTTCAGATCAATTGTTCATTTCTTGTGAAGGTAAGAAGAAGGGACAACCTGTGTCAAAACAGGCTATTTCCAAATGGTTAGACAGTGACCACAAAAAGGATGGTCAGAATATTCCAATAAGTATTCCAAAGCTTTATTTAACAAACTTATTTATGTCTAGCACCTTCGCTCTAAAGCCGTTACAGAGACATGTAATTTAATTGGTCTTAATTGATTAAGAGCATTATCCATTATTGTAAGGCTTGTCATGAAGGATCCCTGACAAAAAATATTTCAAACAATCCTCAGTCTTTCTTCTTGTCCATAATAAGACAAAGAAAGATACCATCACTAGTACAGCACTTAAACATAACTACCAAGTTGTTGATGATGTAGCTCACTTACTTGAAACATTTACTGATGTTTTTCTGTTTGTTTTCCTCCAAGGCAGTGCTAGATGCTGGCTGTCCTATTCCTTATGTGACATCTTGTTTGTGTAGTTATTTGAGAAAAAGTGTTTATATTTATCTTTTATTTTTTAACATTTTTAACCAGGTAAGTGGACTGATCCATAGACCTTTTTTAGTCATGACATGACTGGTCACAAGACCAACTGTGGTGATGGTGCAGCAGTAGCGTTGTCACCTCACAGTAAGACGTTGTCCTGTTCAATTCTCAGTTAGAGCGTCTTCTGTGTGGAGACATGCCTGAATGGGCGTACGTTCATTGAAGGTTGTGCGTCAGGGCTGGCAACTCAGCACGTAAAAATATACTGCCAATCATTAGCGGACCGGAGTTCTGCTGTGGTGACCCCTAACTGGGAAAAGCCAAAAGACACAACAACTCTGGTCACAAGACCAAGAGTACGTATAATTTATGAATATAGGGACAGTTTATTGTGGTCAGTTAAGCCACGTTTTGAGATAGGAGGGAAAACAGAGGATCTGGAGAAAACCCAGCACTGGTCTTGATAGAATTTCATGAATTTTCCAAAAAAAATAAAAAATTTCAATATGTACTTTGGCTCCTATCCCATTACATCCTTTTCAAATATCCCTGCTCAAAAGTTACATTCTTTCATGTTAAGAAGTGGGATTGGTAATTCCCAATTCACAGAGGAGGAGATAGGGCTATGAGTTAGAAGTGTAGACCCATTTATGGTTATCAAAATTATTGTTAAAGGGTTTGGACAAACATTATTCAAACTCTTAATACTTTCACTCATAATTAGTCTTCTTTCCTGTCAGTATGTGTTCATAAAGAATAGAGCATGCCTTACCAACCTACTCAGATGCTACAGAAATGTGATTTATGATTTGAATCAGGCATTACCAATTAATGTTACCTAGTTTGATTTATTAAATGCATTTGACAGTATTCTTTATTGTGGGTTTATACATGTCCTGGCTTATTTACTAGCTGTCTGACAGATCATTTTCTCTATGTTTAGCAAACAATATGTCCCTGTCACTACAGATGTCAGGTGTTCCACAGTGATCGGTTTTGGGCCCCATATTATTTCATACTTTTACAATCACCATGTCCAACATTAATTACTTACACCTGGTGCACCAAGTTTGCAGATGATACCAAAACAGTAAAGCCATTGCTTGCTAGCAGTATGGAAGTACTTAAGATTTCATATACTGTGCATTGATAAAGATATAGTTTTTAATATCAAGAAATGTTTAACAATGTATTTTAGCAAAAATAGCAGTTTACCCCTGTGATGTCAACGCCTATTTATTAACTTAGCGGATCATTATAACGATTTAAAAACTTTAGCTGATAGTAGGTTTTCTTTTGAATATAGCATCTCTCTTTTATTATTTGTAGACATCATTTAGTTATAAGACCTGTGGTGGTGGTGCTGCGGTAGCGTTGTTGCCTCACAGTAAGACGTTGTCCTGTTCGATTCTCAGCTAGAGCGTCTTCTGTGTGGAGACATGCGTGAATGGGCGTGCCTTCGTTGAAGGTTGTACGTCAGGGCTGGCAACTCGGCATGTAAAAATCTACTGCCAATCAATAGCGGACCAAAGTTCCACTGTGGCGACCCCTAACCGGGAAAAGCCGAAAGACTCAACAAGACATCATTTAGTTATAAGGAATATTTAAATCTGTTTTGTTAGGGAACATTAATTCTCTTCCCACTGAAACACATTTCTGAATACAATATCCAGTTCTGTATTCTCTGTGACCATGACATATATACCTTAGAATCAGTTTAAACATTTTTTTTATCAAAATAACTAATAGACTTATGGCATTTGACTACTGCAGCAGATGAAAAAAAAACTTGAACTGTACTCTGATTACTGTTGACTATTTAGGTGTGATTTAATATCTTCAAATTTGCCAACAGTGAAAAATATCTTGTTACTGTTTGCATATGTCTTGATTTTAATAGCCATGAGTATAATACCAGAAATTGTGGCAGGCTATAAATCTGGTAAATATATACTCAAGTTTAAAAGCACAACTTAGCTACCAATCAATGCTTCTTCCTAACATTTTAATAATGTGAAATCCACCACAGTTTGCAGATACATGTCGCAAAACCTACTATGTACTTCTGTTGTTCTGTGAATAAACCTTTACAGTATTCCTTTTCCCTATCTTTCACCAGAATTTTGTATGTTGCATTAGGGAGGAAGCTGCAGAGTCCCATTCTACATACATTTCCCTCTAGAAAACTGAAACAGTGCAGTTGTATAAGTTGAACTTACCATAACAGAATATGTTCAAATGATCACTGCTGCAGTAGTCTTAGCTATATGGGTTATATTCTGCTAAAGATATAACAGTTGGCAAGCTTCCAAAGCTTCACGGCACCTTCCATGCACCCAAACTGTCATGCAGCTTGAGCTGAGCTGACTAAAAGACAAGTTTGGGTGCAGAGCCCTTCAGAGCTTTCTTGCCAGCAAAGAGAGGGAGGCTGAGCCCTGACAGGACAATGCTATGAATAACAAAAATAAATGTACACACCTTCTGACATAAAAAACACTCCAAAAAAGGGGGAGGGCAGAGGGAGGGAGTGGCTACTGCAGAAGTGGTCATTCAAACACCTACTATTATGGTAAGTTCAACTTACACAATTATACTATGTTCTTCATATTGATCACTGCTGCAGTAGACTTAGCTATATGGGTAGATTACCTAGCTGACTATATTTGGGAGGAGGAAGGAGGAGGGTCAAGGAGCCCCTGTAAAATGGTCCTTGCAAAGCATGATCTAGACCTAGAGAAGGAATCACGCTTACAGTGCATTGTAAAAGTATTTACATAGGATCAATTAGCAGTCTCTAGAATACTTCTAGAATCAACCCTTTCCAAAAAGTCATAGAAGAACCCAAGTCCTTGTACAGTGGACCTTGACCCTGCCTGGAATCGATTTGTCATGGTACGTATAACAAAAGGTAATACCCTCAGACAACCATTTGGAAATATACCACCTTTCACTAATGATTGTATACAGCAATTTTCCACTGCATTGAATTTTAGTGTGGAAAAAGAATATCAAATTTTTAATTGTAATAAAGCAACAAAAATACAATATAATTTGACTAAAAATGAATGGCAGAGTTTGCAAGGTTTGGGCCAAAGAAAATTTATAGTTTTTAAACCAGTAGATAAGATGGGTAAACTGTATCTTTATTACCATCTAGAATATGTAAATTATTGAGTGCGATAACATGAACACATAAACGTCGAAGTAAACAATAAGTATAATCCGGAAATGTTGAAATTCAAAATGTCAAAATATCATAGTTGGCCAAGAACGCATCCCTGGAACCTTAGTGAATAACTAAAGTACAACAACTCACCACTGACCATATACCACGAAATGCATAATATTTAACAAGAAAAAGAAGTGCATATACTGAGAAACCCTCTTCTTCTGGCTTTTTCTCGGTTATGGGTCATCACAGCGGATCACCTGTCTGCTCATGATTGGCAGTGGAGTTTTGCGGTGTTCAGTTGCCAGCCCAGCACCCAACCTTCTATAGAAAGCACACACATGCATGCACTCACACCTAGGGCCAATTTAGAGTGTAAAATTCACCTACAGCATGTCTTTGGGAGGAAACCCACGCAATCACAGGAAGGACACGCAGACTCCGCACAGAAGGCACCCCAGCCGAGAATCGAACCGGAGAATCTCTTGCTGTGAGGGAGCAACGCTAACTGCTGCACCACCATGGCCACCCTATACTGTGAAACCCTATACATAACATAAATAAATTGATGGTGTAGTAACATAAATAAACCATATGTCAGAGTTGCATAAAGCCTGCAAGTTCTCTACAATTGAAAACACTAAGACGTGAATGCTGTTATGGACATCGACCATACATTTCTGTACAAATGTACCTTGCTTTCATGTAAATCCTGTTGCACTAACACTGACTACTAAGCAGTGTACAATCTGTACTATAAGTGACCATATTTTTCCTTCTTACTCTGTTCACTTGTTGCAATATTGACCGTCTGCTGGGTAAACGTAATGTACTTTCCACAGATGTACTAGCTACAATATCATCTACTACTAATGCCAGTGTCCCTAGAAAAGTGTGCAGTCTCTTTTAAATTATGACAGGCTATATATCTTTCTACTTCAGCTGCATCTGAAGGGTGATGGTGAGCTACTGATTTAATAAGCATTTCTCAATTTACCTGTTTAACAGTAACCGCTCTCCCTTTACTTTTCTGTACTTGTTTAAATCTACAACACCAGTAACATATATCCTTCAAAGTTTTCTCCAAGTTAAACAGATAGCCGTCTGCATTTAGCATTTCCTTATTCTTTGGGACATAACCATATGGTAGTATTCACCCAACATACCAGGAGCAAGTTGCGATGTACTAGCCATTGCAGAATTTGACAACATGTCTAACGCACAGCTATGCGTTTCACTAAGTGACTTATGGCTTGACTGCACAACATTAGAATGATAAAGCATACGTTCTATATATTCTTTATTTAAAGTCACTAAGTTTAGTAACTTTAAATAAAGCATACGTTCTATATATTCTTTATTTAAAGTCACTAAACTTAGTTATTTCATTATTAAACACTTGTTTTATAGTTTTCAGCATTCAGTTAATGACATACCCTTATTTAAATCGTACTCTATTTCAGATTATGAGTATTTCGGTACCAGAGCCGTGACATAATACATACAGTAATGCAAGTTGGCCAACTATGACATATCGTTGTTTTTTTGATCAATGTTTAATTCTAATTAAACAGTACAATGTATATGTGTCGATGTTTTCATACTCGATAATTTACACTGTTTAAATGGTAATATAGACCGGGGTAAACTAGTAGTTATGCATTGCACTCAGTATCTGAGAATGTGCCTACAACATTTAGATAACAAGGAAATTAATGCTGTTGTAGATTTTCAACAATATGTTAAAGCATTAGAAGACTATCAAGACAAGAGTTGCTAAATAAAGGTTTTTGGTTGAATTATTTCTCTTTTGAAGATGTTGAATACAAGTTTAGTAATAAAAGTTGTGTTATGGCACATTTTTATTGTTTACCTAAAATCTATAAAAGTTTAAGGAATCCATCTTATAGTTTCAGTCTGCCAGTATTTTACTTGTTTCGTATATAAGTATTTATTAGAAGAAGTTATCAAACTATCTTTATATATAGAAGATGTGTTTGATTTTATGGATAAGATTTAAGATGTAATTAGGTCTGAACACATGTATTTTATAGTAATCGATATAGTAAGTTTATACGCAAACATAAGCCATGAATTTGGTATTGAAGCTTTGTTTCATTTTTTTGGGGGACAATCCAAAAGCACAGTTTGTTACAGTTGGTGCATTTGTGTCTTAATAATAACTTTTTTTAATTTAATAGACAGTTATATAAACAACTACAAGGCAATACCATTGGGCAGCTTTTGCCCCATGTATGCAAACTTATTTATGGGCTTTTTTGAACATCTATATATTTATACTAATGATTTTTTTTTTTAGATTGTATGTATTAAAATATTTTAGATTTATAGATGATTTGGTTTTCATTTGTAAAGGAAATCAAATAAATAATTTTATAGATAGTTTAAATAAAAATAGATTTAAATTGCAGTTTGAAGGGCTACAAGTAGGTGTAAATGTTACATTTTTAGATATTATTATGGAAGGAATTATAAATAAAAGAATTAAGAGACGAGTTAACAGAAAATGGGATAGTGGGCAACAGTTCTTACATGGTTATAGCTGTCACCCCCCCCCCCCCATACTTTGAAAGCTTTGCCCTATGGAGAACTTATAAGATTAAAAAGCTTGTGTAGTGATGAGATAGAACTTGAATATGAAATTGAAAAATCTATTAGATTTTTAACAAGAGAGGTTATGATATGAACTTGTTAAGGGAATGTAAGCAAAAATTAACGGGCTTAAATAAAGACAGTGGGATCCAACACAGTAACCAAAATAAGTATGTTAGATATAAGATAGGTAAGGAACCTATGTTTTTATTACAAGGCATACCCTGTTTTCAGAATAATTGATTAACTTAGTTAAATATTTTGGGGTATTTTAGTGAAACATAAAGAATTAGGTTTAATGTTGGCAGATTCACCCTGAACTTCATATAAACGTAGTAGAAATATTAGTGATATTATAGTCCATAGTGTGTTTTGTATGCCTATAGTAAATCTGAATGAACATATTGTATTCAAGAGTACTATTCCCTGTGGGAAATGTTCATGCTGTGACTGTGCTAAATAGTTTTTTCAGTTATTAATGGGCATTATTTTGAAACACAGGGCATTTATAGCTGTGAAAGTGGGGTGATTTGTGCTTTAAAATGCCAATTTTACATTGGAGAGACTAAAAGGTCTCTTGCTACATGAGTGAAAGAGCATATTAGGGACATTAAGAAGGGTAGAATAGAAAGCTCAGTAGCTGTTCACTTTACACATTTTCATAATGGAGAAATATTAGGTTTGCAAGCTACAATACTGGAACCAGCAATTCTTAAACCTTTTGAAATTTGTGATATTAAAAGTATTCTCTTAAGAAAAGAGCTAATATTCATATTAAAGTTTGAAACTTTATCTCCTAAAGGTTTAACTAATGACTGTAACCGGAGATATGTATTTTAATTGCTCTTAAATTATTTCAATTATTTTATTGTTTTTAATGATTTAATTGTTTTTAAATGTATTTAAGTGTGTATGCTTGTGTAAAGGATTATACTCTGTAAAGGCTTTAGAGCCAAGGCACTAGAGATAAATAAGTTTGTTAAATAAAGCTTTGGAATACTTGATTGCATCTAAAATGATTGAAAACAACAAAAAGTTAAACTATTTGCTTTTGCCAGAGAGCAAGCCCCCTTGCAACACCCAACCCCCCCCCCAAATATATATATACCAACTCCAAGATCACACAACAATAGGTTTAGGGTAAATTTCCTGACCCAGCTGCACCACAATCTCATACAAAAGGCTGCCTACAAAAACTTCATAAAAAGAGCATTTCCTCATATGAGCATTCACGCTTACTTACAACTTAAAAAAATATTCACTCATATGAACATTTGTTGCTTTGGCCTGCAACCAACTATACCTACAGATAAAGCTGAGTTGTCAGTGGATATGGTGTAAAATCCCCCTATCCAGCCTCTGCTCTTATGTATGGATAGGCCTTCAGCCTGACAGTTTCCTGAGGCCTGTAAACCCAAGTTTTGGCCTGCTAGCATACAGTCATCTATGGCCGTTCCCCTGATTTTTCATTATGAGAAGTTTGCAGATAAATACTTGGCCACACAACAGACAGCAGTGCCCAACTGGTTATGAAAATGGACTTATCAGCTTTAGAAGTGATAATCCAAAGGAAGAGGAAAGAGAACCCTCCCCGAGAAGAGTCCACTGACTCAGAGTTAGAAGAGGAGGAAGTGTCTTACTTAGACCACAGGCCTGTCCCACAGGCTATATGGTAATGGCTGGATGGTGCAGTGGTGCAGCGGTAGCGTTGTCGCCTCACAGCAAGAGGTTCTCCGGTTCAATTCTTGGCTGGAGTGCCTTCTGTGTGGAGCCTGCATGTCCTCCCTGCATTTGTGTGGGTTTCCTCCCATGCACCATATCTTCTGCCCCACTGAACATATTTTCTTCAGGAAAACTGTTAATTTAGTGATGGAATATTTTAAGTGGGGGATGAGGATGTCTCAGCTACACAACAGGTACTGCAAGCTTTTAGGGATAAAACAGTCTGTACCCTCAGGTATCCCTTCCTGTTACTGAAGATTAAAAGTAAGTATTCAAAATGTCTCTGGAATTTGACTGACAGCCTCTTGTTCCCAAGAAAAAGTGAGATAGTTTATATAGGGTGCAGGACCAGTATTGACACATACTGATGTACATTATTTATTTATTTATTTATTTATTTACTGACATTTGTTAACCGAGTTAGTCCAACTGAGCCAGGGGCCCACTTTCATTGGAGACCCGAGGAGAAAAGTTCCAGAAAATTAACAATTATTACAAAAGTTACAAAGATATAGTCAACAGATAAAATAAGTCTACTAGCAAGTAATAGCATGACTAAGTCTATTAATAACAAATCTATAAATATTACATATTAAAAAAAAAATAGACAGAGTATGAAATTCAGTGAAATAACAATGTACAAAGAGTCAATAGTAATACAAAAAACTATTATTATTATTATTATTTTTTTTTTTTGGTGCATTTAAAAATAGGAAAAAGAGTGAAAAGTAACAGAAGGTGCAGGGCATATGAGAAAAAAGAAATTATGTAGATAAGAAGGGAGAATAAGTCAAGTGGTGGTTTGACAAGGGCAGGACCTTGTCTTTTGTAGATAAAGTTTAAGTTCGTTTAAACAGGTATTTTTGAGGAGTCCTTCCTATATTGAGAGGGAGTAAGTTCCAAGCATGGGCTATGGAGTATTTATAAAGGGACTTTCCAATGTTTTCATTGGGTTTGTATATGTCAAGGATGTGTTTGCTGGTAGTATGGAGGGAACTTTGGAGGTTATAGTAGGACAATAGATTAGAGATGGAGGGGTAGGAAGCGGGATCATTCAGGACAGAGTGTGCAATATATAGTTGCGAAAGAAGTAGTTGTTTAGGGAATTCAGGCCATTGGAGTGTCTTAAGGGCGAGGCAGTGATGGGATTTGTATGGAAGATTGGAGGCAAATCTGGTTATTTTGTTATATGGTTGCTCTAGTTTGGAGAAAAGAGATGCTTGAACATTAGTAATGATGGGGGCAGTGTAAAGAAGACAAGGTAAAAGGGGTGACTGAGCTAGGGAGGGTTTGGAGGAGGGTGTAAGAAATTTTTGGTTGTGTTAGAGAAGACCAAGTTTCTGGTGTTTTTTTTAAACATTGTTGGATATGTATATCACATTTTAGTTCATCATCAATGATTACTCCAAGTAGTTGAGTATGGGGGTCAGGTTTGATAGTAGTGTTGCTGAGGGAGGTGATAGAGAAGCAGGGTTTGTGCAGAGCAAGTGTTTTAGGAAGGAACAGAAGGAGTTTAGATTTTGTTGAATTTAGTATGAATGGATTATCAGAAAGTCAGGTTTTAACAGAGGAGAAGGTGTGATGAGTGAGAGCTAGAAGTTCAGGAATGCTGTGGGCAGAGGTGATGAGAGTAGAATTATCAGCATATTATAGAAGTGATGAGAGGTTAGTAGAAGAGTGAAGTTTGTTAGTGAAAATATTGAACGGGGGGGGTCAAAGATAGATCCTAGAGGGACGCCGGTTGGGAAGAAAGGGGAGAGGACAGTTCTCCAGTGAATGGATTGCTACTTGTCAGAAAGGTAGCTAGAAAGCCAGTTAACAGAGGAGGTAGAGAGATGAAGGCCAAAGAATTTAGTTAGATGTTTGGAATGGGAGGCAGTATCAAAGGCCTTAGACAGATCGAGAAATAAACAGGAAACAAGCATGTTATTGTCACAGGCTTCAGCTACTCTTTGGGTGAAAGAGAGTAGGGCAGTGGCTGTACTATGGTGGGGTCTAAACCCATGTTGGGTGGGAGTTAGGAAGTTGTTGTCAAGAATGTGTTTGGTTAACTGAGTATGGATGTACTTTTCCAGGATTTTGGATAGGGGGGAAAGATAGCAATGGGTCTGAAGTTAGAAGGATCAGTAGAGTTTCCACCTTTGTAGAGAGGGATTGTATAAAAGGATTTACATACGTTTGGAATGTGGGCTTCAGAAATGGAATAGTTGATAAGCATAGAGATAGGGTATGCAATAGACTGTGCGGCGACTTTAAGAAAGTAGGGGGTAGTTGGTCGGCAGAGGGGGAGCAAGGATTAAGTTTATTTAGGAGAGATTTAATAATGGAAGTGGGAACTGGTTGGAAAGTGAAAGTGCTGGGGAGGATTTTGTTATGGGGTGATGGAGGGGTTGACTTAGAAGTACTATTTTGTGTATGTTTTTTGATTGTTTCTATGAAATAGTTGTTAAGTAGAGTGGCAGTTTCAGTAGCAGTGTTATGTGGGAAGGACTTGGGAGTAGATGGGTTGCCAGGGTGAATCAGGTTATTTTTCCAGAATTTCTTTGGATTTTTATGTGGGCTACATTGGCTAGAGCAGAAGAAAGCTTTCTTATCTTTGTTGACTATTTTTTTGTCATGTTTCTGAACTCTTTATAGTTTTTGAAGAAGGAGAGTGGATTTGTTTTTAAGCCAGGCTTTCCAAGCACCATCTATTTTTTGCATAATGGAGTGGGTTTGTTTTGTGAGCTGATGGGCAAAGTTAGATTTAATTCAGATTTTTCTAGAAGGTGCAAGTGAGTTGAGTGTGTCAAGGAAATTTTTATTAAAGGATTCTACTGCCTCACTGATAGGGAGGTGATATAGGAAGGACCATTTACTGCTAGAAAGTTTGGAGTTAAATAAATCTGGGTCAAAGTGGGTAAGGTTTTGACATACTCTGTATGTACGATTCTTGGTGAATGTTGGGTGAATCTATGAATATAAGTAGGGGAGTGGTCACATAAAGAGTTAGGAAGTATGCCAGGGTTGTGATAATGGATAGGATGGGAGGTAAGAATCCATTCAAGGATAGGTCCAGGTAAGGAGTTTTTGTTAGTTTGAGTAGGGGCAGATATGTGTTTGTGAAATCCATAAAGGTTGAGTTTGTGAGTAGGGGGTGAGGCAGACAGTTTAGACCAGTCTATGTTAACATCTCCAAGTATAATGGTTTCATAAGGGACATATTGAGTGAACCAGGAGAGAAAGTTCTCAAGGATATAAATATTATCACTGGGGGCATGTTTATAGAGACTAAGGCAAATTTTTGAGAGGGTTAAAGTGACAGTTTACAATAAGAATGTCCGCAGGTGTAAAGCTAGGAACAGAGATAAGAGTGGGGAAAGGTTACGTTGATCAAAGTAGAGGATAGCAATCCCCCACCCCTCTTGTTGGTTCTATCTGAATGAAAGATGTAATAGCCAGGAGGTAAGATGTCTGTATTAAGGATGCAAGGTTTAAGCCAGGTTTCAGATAGGGTAAGGGTGTGGTGAGTAGTGTTAGAAATCCAAGATTGAAGTTCTGTTATCTTAATCATGCTTTGAATATTAACAGAAAAGACTTTTAGTGATTTGGGTGACAGAGTGTTGGTATAAAGGGGTAGGTGAGGGGGAGAGGTTTCAGTTGAGATTTTGTGAAAGGTAGAGGCAGGTGGTCCTGGATTGGGGTGGATGTCCCTGTCCAAGAGAAGTGTGTCAAACAAAGTGAAAAGATATGTGAGCAGGTTCATAGTAGTAGGATGTCTTTGTTTTAGAGTAGTGGAGAGAGATGAATTTGGAAAAATAGTAATTCTGAAGAGGTCAGAGGGTGAGATGGGAAAGAGAGATGGAGAGATAAGATGTAGGTGAGAGGTAGTGCAGGTGCTGAAAGAAAAGGGGAGAGTAGGTGTAGGTGATTGATAGCAGAGTGGTGTATGGTAAGAGTTTGTTAGTGAAAGGAAGAAAAGAAAGGTGGAAGAAAGATAGAGAGACCACATGTTGGGAGATGAGCAGAGGATGAAAAAAGAGTGGGAAGTCCAGAGGTAAAAGGTATTGTGCACCATTATGGAGTATTGAGAAGAATGTGGGGTTACGTAAAAGATAAGATAATACGATTATGGCAAGAAAGAATGTTAAGGGGAGGGGCCAAGGTAGGTACTGTGAGAGAAGGGGGGAGAGTGAGATGGGGAGGGAACAGGAGGCAACAGGAGTTAATGGATTGGTTAGAGGAAAGGAAGGGATGTGGTATGGATGGTACAAATGTAATGAATGTGGGGTGGGTGAGAATGGGGGTAGGGTAAGGGAGCGGAGTGAGCCCGACTGAAGCAAAGGGTGAATGGAGCGGGTAAAACCAGGTTGATTAGAGGGCTAAACAGAAAAGAAAAACAATCAGGCAAGCATCAAAGGAGGTTTTAAAGAAGAGAAGAGGAAAAAACTCAGAGCACGTTGAAAAAAAGTAGTAACAAGGAGAAGTCAGTGGTCTACAGAGTTTACAGTGGATAAGAGGAGGAAAAAAGAACAGTGTGCTAAGTGCCACTGAAGGGGAAAGAAAGGAGTTAAGCTATTAGAGTACAAGGTGGTAGGGGAAAGTTTGTTGCAGAGAGGGCTATAAAAAGAAGGACCTAGAATAGGGTGGTGATGTACAAGCACCTGCTACAAAGTTGAGCAGGGCAAGACAACAGTTAAAGGAACAACAGTTTGTACAAACATAGACTTGTAGGAATCTACTTTGTCTTTTCAGTAAGGTATGTACATACATTCATTCTCATTCTTGCCTTTTTCTTGGTAGAAGTTCAGGACCCCAGCAACCACAGTTTTACTGTATCTCAGGCAGAACCTTAGGTAAGGGCACTTCTCCCGATGAGACAAGGGGATTTTAAAAATGGCTCCTGTAGCTTAAGAAAGCTAGGTTATGCTGTAATTGGTCTTGTGGGTGAGGGGGAAGACACAATAGAACAGAAAAGTGGTGGATAGCGAATAGTATGATGAAAAGGGCTGGCCCTGATTAGGTTGTAATTGGTCTTGTGGGGGAGGGGGAGGATCAGAATAGACCAGAAAAGTGTTGGATAGCCATTAGGATGATGAAAAGGGCTGGCCCTGATTTCACAGATGTGCAAGTCTACAGAAACAATCAGGAAAGGCAGTAGGTACTCTGAACTTGCTTGTTTTGCATAACTTTCTTATTGAAATAATATAAACCACTTTTGCCAAGGAATATGTGGGATTTAGGAAGACCAGAATTTATAAGAGAAAGGGTTTTGTAGTAGTAGAAAAACAGCAGGGCTTGCAAATAGTTAAACAGCATATAAAGAGAGACTGCTGTCAGAAGTACAGAATGGGGGGTAGTTAATGCCCTAAACAATCTGGAAAAACAGTAGGTATTTCAACTTACTTGTTTTGCATACCTTTCTTATGAAATAAAATAAACCACTTGTACCAGGAGTATGTGGGATTTAGAACGACCACAATTTATAGGAGAAAGTGTTTAGTAATACCAGAAAAACAATAGGGTTTTCAAATAGTTAAACAGCATGTAAAGGGAGACTGCTGTTAGGAAGTACATGATTGGGGGGGGCAAGCTAACATCCACGGTGGAGTGCTCTAGTTATAAAATAGAAATTAAACAAGGGCTAGCAATTAATTTTGTCCAGAAGATAAAACATACTATCTGTATATTTTGAAAATAACACTGATCCCAAGGTTGTCCCGTTTTGTAAAAGAGCACTGCAGGCCACTAGTTCAAACTTGTCTTGGCGGGGATCCAGGGAAAAGTAGATGAAAAGGAGGAGCTGGGAAGAAAAATAAGTAATATTAACACAATATATTCCATTTGTTAATACAAAAAAATGCAATAGGTACAAAGCTGCTAACAGAAAAAAAAATAATAATAATTAGGTAATCTATACACAGATAAAAACCTCAGTTTGTGATGATGTAAAATTTAAGACAAGCTTTGGCAGTTAACACATTCTTGCAAATATATCAGAGGGTATAAAGAAAAGATAACATTTAGCATATATTAGCCAGCACAATACTGTACTTGTTATAAGTAGAGAAGTGCAACATGGACTGGTAAGATTTTAAAAACAGATGTAGGAATACTGATACAAATTACACTATATGTATGTCAAGTGGTATAACACACATTCTAAACCAATAGGTGAGGAAAAGTACACACTAATAACTGGGCAAGTTCTTTTAAAAATGCAACAATAAAGTGAGCAGCAAAGAAATAATATTTCAACAATAACAATGCTCTACACCAGTAACACAGCTCTAACAAGTCTATATTCTAGTAAGTACAGTGTCTTTGTAGTGTAGTTTCTAGTTGGTTTGATATATTGTGTATAGTATTCATGAAGAGTCCCAGTCTCTGCGTTTAAGTGTGTGCAATAATTTAGGACAGGCAAAAACTGTTGCCCATGTATACCCTCATGGATCTCATTCTCTCTATATTGTTTTCTCTCTCTCTCTCTCTCTCTCTCTCTCTCTCTCTCACACACACACACACACACACACACACACACACACACACACACACACACACACACACACACACTCTGTGTTAGTTTGGGTTACTGGATAGGATACAGTCACACTTACTGGTGATGGTGATCTACAGAAAAGAAACAAAATGTCACAAATTACCCTTCTCTTTACCTTCAAGCTCTCTGCTGACATCCTCAACTTGAAAAGTAACTTCATGCACTGAAGTCTAATTGATCTTTAAGTCTATATAAAAAAAATATTTCTATTTGCAGCTGTTTCCCATTCATGAATGCACTACAGCAATGAACATATTAATTGTACATCTATAGTTATAGTATGT
The DNA here is from genome assembly GCF_019279795.1 of Protopterus annectens. Classification (NCBI taxonomy): domain Eukaryota; kingdom Metazoa; phylum Chordata; order Ceratodontiformes; family Protopteridae; genus Protopterus; species Protopterus annectens. The sequence goes on along the minus strand of NC_056743.1, from coordinate 1,194,624,513 downwards.
GCCCTCACAGCTGTATTTTTGTACTTGTTCCTAGCTTACTAAATTTGTAATTTTAAACCATAAGCAGCATCATAAAGCTTTTCTGTAAAATATTGGCATTTAGTATGCATCTTTTGTTATAAAAAATACATACTAAGCACCTATGTTTATGTACTTCAAAAGAATGTAATCTAAAATAAAATTCTGTCAATCATAACATATATTTCTTTCTTCATATGGCAGTTCTGTCCCTCATGCTCTAGGATATCAGCACTGACCGTGTATATGTTAACATTCACTGTGCTTTGAATTTATTCTCAGATAGATCATTCAAAGAAAATGAGGAAACACGCTGGGCATCTTCATTTTGGATACAGTGCTCCACTCTGATTGCTCGTAATTTTAAACAGCAACGACCCGTCATCCTGTCTAGTCTTAATGTGATCCAGACCTTAATGATGTCAATCATCCCAGGAGTCATCTGGTGGCAACTCCCCAAGCAAGAGTCGCAAATTGAAGCTCGTTCTGGACTGGTATGGAGACCTACCTATGTGGTTTACAAACTGTATCCATCACTAGAATGCCTAACCTCTTTCCAGTACCATAAAAATGTGTGTTTGTATCCACTTATGTGTCTTTCTCTTAAGGAAACCCAAATCTGACTGTTTGAATATTAGACATCTGTTTCACAGCCATTTTTGAACATAATCTACAGTTATGCAGAAATTCAAAAGTAGTAAAACTTTCCAGAGAAACTTAAAAATTATTAAATTAATTATGTTTGTTTCCATTTGTCAGTCTTCTCTCCTTTAAATGCGCGCGCACACACACACACACACACACACACACACACACACACACACACACACACACACACACACACACATACACACACAAACACTCATGCACAAACACATACACACACACACACACACACACACACACACACACATATATATATATATATATATATATACAGACATATATATATATATATATACACACACACACACACACACACACACACACACACACACACACACACGCACACATGCACATATGAAAACAAACAACAAATGTAAAAGTAACATCACTGCTCTCTTACATTGTATTAGTTCTTATTGCTTCTTTCCAGCTACTGAAGAGATTTCACAAAATTCTGTACTGGTGCAAACAGGATTTTGCAACAAGAATGTTCTCAAAAATTTTAATTTGAACTCAGAAGTTGGTTTTGCTTGACCCAACCCCATTGTTCAGAGAGCTAAAGCCCTGACTGTGCCCCCATTGTTCAGAGAATTAACGCCCTAACTGCCACAGAAGTCTCATCTTTAACTAGCAGCACTAATGCTGAAGGGATCAGGCAAGGAAGGATGGCAATAAGCAGAAAATGTCAGTTCCCCAATCATGGGGAGAATCAGGGAGGGAGGGACCATGACTCACTGCAATCACAGTATGAAGAGCCAGATGGGCTCTGCACTACAAGAAGTGTACTTCTTGGATGAGAAGTTGTGCATGAGTGGAACTGTGCATGCACCTTCTGGAGACAGCCACAGCAGAGTTTGCAAGACTACCATGGGAGGGTTAGTTATGGCATACCCACGTCCAAGCAGCAGAATTAAGCTACATCACTGTTACTACGTGTTTGAAGAAGGTTTTCCTAATGTCCAGATTGTACTTGACATCCTTAGTAAAGTAGTTGTTTTCCTTCCTCAACTCTGCCATGCTTTTTCAAGTTGACTCCCCTACATTGCCCTCTCTAAATTCTATGTACTCATATCATGCCTCCCTTCTTCCTCCTTACCTCCATTATAAAAATCTACTCCCACAACCTTGTCTTTATGGTTTTTCTCCTCTAATCACCTCACCATTCTTGTGGTTTTCCTCTCTATCTTCTTGACTACTTTTCCCTCATTTTCCAGAAGGGGTAGCAGAATTGCACATAGTATACCATCTGAGGCCTGGTAGAGTGGTAAAACAAGCCCACAGTGCTTTGCACTAATTTCTTTACTGATGCATCCCAGTGTTTTGTTTGCTTTTCTCACACCCTTCTCACTCTAGATTTCTTTGATCATTTCAGCAGTGCCTAGGATTCCAAGGTCTTTCTTTTGCTTGGTTTTACCTACTTTGTCACCTTACTGGCACTCCATTCTAGTGTTCTTGGACTACTAATTATAATTTCACAAAACGAGTTTTCAGTCAAATAGATTTTCAAACATTTTGGTTTTAGAGTTTTCAGGTTCAACCAAATGTCATTCTACCAATATTGCACCATAATGGCTAAACTGAGATGGGAACCTTACATTCAATAGCATACACCAAAACAGAGATGACTTTTGAACCCATTGTTCTTTTCTACATCCATAACACATCTCAGCATAATAAATAATGCAAAGGGTTTACGTTTAAACTGCTTTAGAGATTTAGTAATGATCTGTTACAATAATTTTGAGTAAACCTAGACAAAAGATCCAAATAAAAAAATCAAATGTCCAGGCAGAAAACAGTAAAAGTAAGAACTTTAATAGATTGGTTGAGCACTTTCATCTATTCACACTTCATAGACTTCTTCAGAACTATTTAAACATAAGAAAAAAATAAATAATAGTTTTGTACTTTAAATACATTTAAATACACACCCCTTAATGTTTGTGCCAATAAAAACACAAGCTGCTTAAATCAAACCAATAAAAATCTCAAATTAATAAACAAATAAAACTGCTTTTAACATTTGCTGCCTGGACATTTGATTTTTCATTTGGAGCTTTTGTTTACAACTTCCTGAGGAATGGTATAAACAGCTTTGCAGCCCCCCTCTCCCTCTGTAGGAACTGGCACCAATATTAAAAACTACACCAAAGCACTATACAAGCATTTATATAGATGCATGGGATCAGGAATACCCGATAGGACTAAATCATCCTCCGCAAGGAAGAGTAAACCTGTCTGGTGGACATCTTCAATAAATAAACTCTATAACAAAAGGAAAAAATTGCTGTCTAAGACCAAGAAGGAGCAGGTGCGCAACTGGAAGCAATGTCTCCTTAGCCTGAACAGCAAATATGAGCACCAGTGAAATCCTCCAAAGCAAACTTCGAGTCCAAATTGGCCACATCTACTTAAGACAATCATAAGGCCTTCTTCACATATGTCTGCAACCTCAAAAGAAGTACCCAGATCTATTCAGAACTGGTGGTCAAGGAAACCACATATACTAATGCCATACATATAGCAAACTTGCTGGCTGACAGATTCAGTGAAAACTTCACCCCTCTGTCCCCCATCAGTAAGTCAGGACATCCCAAGTACCTGCCCCCTTCCCCTTATATCTAGGGAACAGGTCATTACTGTTTTTGCAAAGGCAAAAAATATAGCCTCCATGGGACCCGATAACATACCAGGCTGCATCCTAAGTGAACTCAGGCAAGAACTTGCTGCACCATTAGGCACCCTATTCAACCAAAGCCTGAGTACCAGCTTCATCCCAGCTGAGTGGAGGACAGCCACTGTCATCCCTTTACACAAAAGTGGAGCATTCACTGATCCAGAAAATTATAGACCCATCAGCCTAACTAGCCTGATCTGCAAGGCCATGGAACATCATGCACCTCATTAACAAGGACATTGGCAGCCTCCAAACGCTCGATCCCACACAGTTTGGCTTCATCAAGGGGAGGTCATGTCTGCTAAATTTGGTCGACTTCTTTGAGACAGTCACCAAAGCCATGGATGAGGGGAAGACAGTGCACTGCCTACCTTGACCTGGCCAAAGCCTTTGACACTATTCCCCACTCGAGCATAACAGACAAACTCTCTCAACTAGGCATCAATTCATATGTTATCAGATAGGTAGCAACTGGCTATGAAAACCACAAAGGCAAAAAACACAAACAAAGACAACCAGCCAGTGAATCCACCAATATTTTATTAAAATAATAAAATAAGCTCAGATCTAATGTCTCAGCTCACCACACAAGCCTTCAATGAGTCAACTGGCTCCCTGATAGAACCCACTTAGTCAAAACAGGGGAAGCCACGTCAAGCAAGTGGCGTACCCCAGGGTTCAGTCTTGGAGCCTCTGTTATTTGGGATATACTTTTCTGAGGTGCAAGCCAAAACCAGTGGGCTATGTCTGACCAAATTTGCAGATGACTAGAAGCTGGGTGATGTCATCAATTCCCCTAGTGATGTAGACATCCTCCAAGAGGGTCTCACTCAGACAAATGACTGGTGCCAGAAACGTGGCCTCAAGCTGAATACCAAAAAGTGCATCATCATCCCCTTTGGGGAGAGTGACGTCCCCACAAGTTATCACTTTAATAACAATGTCTTAAGCATGCAGTCAGTCGTGAGGGATTTGGGCACCCAGGTTGATAGCAATCCGACTTTTGACCACCATGTTGCTTCCGTTGTACCAAAATTCTTCTACATGGCCCACCTCATAAGTAAGGGTATCTCATCCAGGGACAAGGAGGTTATAACATCCCTGTATTCTTCCCTTATAAGGCTCATTATTGAATACAATGCCCCTTTCAGCATGTACCTCACAAAGCACATGCAGCAGCTGGAGAGACCAAAGAGGTTCCTCACCAGCAGAATCCAGGGCCTCAAACATCTACCATACACAGATAGACTAAAAGCCCTATCCCTGTACTCAGTTTCATATAGACTCCTCAAAGATGACCTCTGTCTGGCATACAAGGTGATCACAGATGCCACCTTGATGGGACTGCTGCATATCTGCAAGTCAAGCTCCACTCAAGTAACTCACACGCACAGCCTCAACCTGGTCTGTGACATCAACATGACTTGTCAGCAGGACAAATTTGTGTCCCAGAGACTCCCCTATCTATGGAATAACGTCCCTCTCCACATCAAGCAGAGTACCTCTTTACTCCTTTTTAAGCGCAACCTGGATAACTGGATGGGAAACAGAAAATATACTCCTGGGATTCCACCCTTGTCCCTGCTGGACAGGGACATTGGGTGCTGACTTGTCTAAACATGGGCTAACCTCTTGGCTAGGCTTATAAGGGCCTCAGGGCCAATAGCCTAGTAACCTCCTATGATCCTATGACTATTATCATTATGAAGAATAATTCTTATTGATAGCATTGTTATTTGCACAGTTTTATTTTTATTGTTCATAAAATATTTATATTTATCCTTTTTTTAAACACCTTAATTGAATTATCACTTGTGACTTAGACAAATTTACATTTATACAAAGTAATCAAACTATATTAACCAACTGACATTAACAAACATTATAATTCACATATATTGTGATATATCATATCACGTATGCAGCATTGCATGAATTATTCAATTCCTGTTCCTTTTTTTAAACAAGAAACATCTTTATTAAACCATCATTTACAACATAAGCAATCATACATTAATATCAATGAAAACAAACCACACCGACAGAATCCTAGTTGCAAGCATTTTACATCACAAACCATACTGACACACTCCCAGATGCAAACATTATGCATCACTTATAATCTACCCAATCATTTTCAGTCAGACATTGCATAGCACATTTAAGTCCTTCCTTCTTTTAAACCTCATTCCTCCCGTGTATGCATTGTTCCCACAATTCCCATTTCTTCCTGTGTAGTTTGCTCCTACCCTTTTCTAAAGATCTCAGTTCCAGTTATTTTATCTCTGTTACTGTACTATATCCACCATTTCTAAAAATATATATATTTATATTTATCTTATGCTCTTTAAGCTGATTTTTCAGAAAATGATCTAGAGTGCAAGGATGTCTGTAGGCTGATAGAGGTGTGACATTCTACACCACATAGGTATTAATGAGTTAACACACACTCAGAAGGAAATTGCCTAAGTTCTGAAAAATCCAGGTTTGACTTTTGCTGGAATAAGAATAATAGCTGTGGTCTCATAACACACTCACTTTTCTTAATAAGCATATTTTCTAAAGCCCCAGTTTCAGAATTTTTGTGCTTTATTTTTCCAATTTAAATGAATTTTGCTTATCCAGATTTTGCCATCACTTTGGTTCAGTATCTTTAACTATTATCAAAGGTAATATATCCTATTTTCTTTATAATTAATGTTCACAACCCCCAGCATTTTTAGGATCTGCTGTATATGGTATCACTTGGATGCAAAACTGCATTGGTAACTTTTTTCTGAATTTGATTTCAGTCATTTTATGACACTCTTCCCAGTATTAAATTCAGAGTTCACAATTTTCCTTCTATTTACTTTTTCTTGTAGGAATGGGTTGACTTTGTGTATTCAGATCCTGCAACACTGGGTAAAGAAAATGCTTATTCTGCATTCTGTGTTATATCACAGCATGAACCCAGAGTGGCCAATATGACCTAAAATTGGTTTAGCTCTTTCATACATTTGTTAAATATTTCCGTAAGCTTTTGTTATATCCCTAATTTGTCTCAGGGGTAACATTTCTCCTTGATTGAAAAAACGTGAAAGTCCTGGAACAGTCAACTAAATAATAAAATGCGAACCAATCTGTTCCTGGTTACAACATGTATTAAACACTAACATGAACGGAATGGCAGAAAAATCTCAGTTTGTCTCTGTTTATTGACTTAAAACATACAGGTTAAGTGCTTTCATCTAATAAAATAGACTTCATCAGAACAATACTCTTCACAAAATGTTTTTCTTAAATACACACTCGTACCAATCACATTCAATTCAATTTGTTCCATAATTGATTCTTAAAGTGCTAGTGTTAAATTCCTATTCTCCCTATTGACTTATATAGCTAACATTTAATACCATTAATAAAATAATAACAGAATTCATTAAAAAATACATATATAGGTGACTTTGTATCTATTTTGTATTCAATGTATATACAATATATAAGATATAAAAATATATATTTTTTAATTTGTTTGTTTAAAAATACCAACATAAAAAACTAATGACTAACTACTATTTTCCAATATGGGTTTAATAGATATATACTCATTAATACCGGGGGGCACAGAAGCATTTAAGCGGATCTGCCACCTTGCCTCTTTCTCCCCCAGTATTTTCTTTATGTTGCCACCCCTGGGGTTATGTTTTACCAATTCTAATATTCGAAAGTGAAAAGAAGAACATGTAGTACTTCCATTCAGGTGTCTCCATAGGGCATTGTTTCCATCTTGTTTTCTTATACTGTAACTATGGTCGTAGATCCTATTTCTCAAGCACCTGTCAGTTTTTCCGACATAAAAACATGGACACTTAGTACATTTTGCAAGATATACCAGGTGCTTGGACCTACAATTGCCCTTCTGGAATTTGACATCAGTCTTATTAATATTCTCTAATACGATTGAAGGGGAATTAATAATGAACCTGCACGGGTTACATGTGCCACATTTGTAGGTACCATTCTGTACTTTATCATTGTTCTTATTCCTAATTTTCTTCTCCAGTTGAATTTTCATATTTGTACCATTCCTAAACACAAAATGTGGCATATCCCCCACAATCCTAAATATGTTACTGTCAGATTTCAAAATATTCCAGTTTTTCTGTATGATATTCTTGATGTCCCTACTGCATGGTGCATATTGTAAAACACATGCCCTTGTGAGTACAACCTTGTCAGTATTGTCTTTGTCTTTACTGTTAATGTTGTTATTATTGGTGGCTCCCTCACTATTCATGGGGCCAACCCCTAAAAGTGGTTTATATTTTTCCCCCACTCACTTCTCACATAATTAGTAACATCGGTCACCATTCCATCAGGGTAGCCCCTATTCCTGAAAAAAACCCCTATCAGTTCTAATTCACAATTTAAATCTGTGAAATCTGAGGTCATCCGGGCTGCTCTAATACATTGCCCTTTGATAATATTCCTTTTTTGACCCAAGGAATGGCAACTGGTATATTGTAAATAGGAATTGCTAAATGTTTCCTTCCTAAAAACATTGGATTTAAATTTTCCATTATTTAATGTTATTCTGGTGTCCAAATAGGAAATAGATTCCCTTTCCACATTAAAAGTACATTTTAAACATTGACTACATGAGTTTAAATATTGTTTAAACTCTTCTAACTTCTTTAAGTCCCCCTTCCAGATTACAAAGATGTCATCCAAAAATCTGAGGTAGCATATAATGTTACTAAACCATTCGGTTTTAAATATATATTCTGTTTCCCAATCCAACAGAAACAGGTTGGCATATATGGGGGCACAAGCTGCTCCCATAGCTACCCCTTTTCTTTGTATGTAATACTCTCCTTCATACATAATGTAGTTATGTGTGAGAACAATATCCATGAATTCTAACACCAGGGAGGTTTTATCCCAGGACAAATTACCGTATTTCTTAATACTTTGGTTAAACCTTAATAAGCCTTCCTCTTGTGGGATACTTGAAAAAAGGTCGACCACATCAATAGTTATTAACCACTTCGCTTAAGTAGCTAAAACTGGCTGAAGTCTGCCCAAAAAATCCCAGGAGTCGATGACAATATGCCCAATTTTCTTATATATAGGTTTTAACCACGTCAATTGTTTTCCCAAAGGGGAATGTCTTAGATTTACTGCCAGATATAATTGGCCTAAAAGGGGGGGTCAACTAAATCCTTATGCACTTTAGGAATGCCCACTATAGTGCTGATTATGGGGAATTCCACTCTTAAAAAATTGTATAAGTCAGTATCAATTCTGTCTTCCAATAACAAATCTTCCAGGTACAGATCAATCTTATGGTACCCTATATTTACCTCATTAAGAGAAGATATAGTATAGTTGCCTGAATTCAACAAAATACTATTAATTTTATTTGTATATTCACTATTTTGGAATATAACAGCCCCACCCCCTTGTCTGGTTTCATAATTCTTATATTATGGTTATTTTGAATGTCTTTCAATATTTTAAATTCATTCCTAGTAAGATTATATATCTTTTTCTGTGAACTACATTTTTTACCATATTGGTAGATCTCTTCCATAACCATTTTTTCAAATATACCCAGTGTGTTGTTAAGTGGGGGTGTATATACACTTTTCTTTTTAAACTCCACTTCTCCCCTAGTTTCCTTACCGTCAAAGAGGATGGCTAGGTTCAATTTCCTTAAATATTTTTTAAAATCTATTATATAATCAACTACATTTATAGCCGTATTTGGAACATACTTCATCCCTTTTGATAATAATGTGAAGTGTTCCTCTTTAAGCTCAACACTAGAGTAGTTGTATATGTTGAATTCACCATACCTGCTGATAATGTCATTAACTTTCACAATAGAATGCCCTATGGAGACACCTGAATGGAAGTACTACATGTTCTTCTTTTCACTTTGGAATATTAGGATTGGTAAAACATAACCCCAGGGGTGGCAACATTAAGAAAATACTGGGGGAGAAAGAGGCAATGTGGCAGATCCGCTTAAATGCTTCTGTGCCCCCCGGTATTAATGAGTATATATCTATTAAACCCATATTGGAAAATAGTAGTTAGTCATTAGTTTTTTATGTTGGTATTTTTAAACAAACAAATTAAAAATATATATATTTTTATATCTTATATATTGTATATACATTGAATACAAAATAGATACAAAGTCACCTATATATGTATTTTTTAATGAATTCTGTTATTATTTTATTAATGGTATTAAATATTAGCTATATAAGTCAAAAGGGAGAATAGGAATTTAACACTAGCACTTTAAGAATCAATTATGGAACAAATTGAATTGAATGTGATTGGTACGAGTGTGTATTTAAGAAAAACATTTTGTGAAGAGTATTGTTCTGATGAAGTCTATTTTATTAGATGAAAGCGCTTAACCTGTATGTTTTAAGTCAATAAACAGAGATAAACTGAGATTTTTCTGCCATTCCGTTCATGTTAGTGTTTAATACATGTTGTAACCAGGAACAGGTTCGTATTTTATTATTTCTCCTTGATTAATTTTACAGTCAACAGTCATATTCTGTTTCACAAAGCACCTGTAACATGGAGCTTTGCTGCCTTCCCTTTCATTTATTTTCCTGTACTGTTTTACATACCGTTGCAGTTTGCCTTACCTGCAATTCCTTTACATTTTGAATACTGCATCTACTGCTAAGGCAGTAAAGACAGTTTCAGCATTTAAATTACCTACTAGAATTCAAACAACTTTGTAGCTCTATAAAAAAAACTTATAACCAGAGATCGTAAATCATACTACTACAAACTTCAAGCCAACCACTCAATCAACCCTAGAAAGTTCTGGGCCTCTATCTCCTCCCTCCTCTACCCAGGTAACAAAGAGAACCCCTGCCCAAACCCAAACCTTACTAACCTGGACATTGCAACTCAATTTAACTCCTTCTTCATAGATTGCATAGCCAAACTATCCTCCTGTTTTTTCCATCCCCCCAACATCAACTCCTCCAACCCCTAACCCCACCAACCACTCACTCCCCTACTACTCCAACTAAAACCTAGCCAGAACACACCTGACAATCTACCCACAACCTTCCTAAAACTATCTGCTGACAGTATAGCCCTTCCCATTTCCATCTTATCAACAGATTCATCCAAGAAACATACGTCCTGTCCATCTGGCACCAAGCTTACATCATCCCACTACATAAAGGAGGCAAAAACACTGACACCTCCAACTTCAGACCTATAGCTATTCTTTCCTCTCTTTCAAAAATCCTGAAGAAATGTAGTCATACCCAACTCATGTCATATCTTACTCAAAACAACCTTCTGACCCCTATTCAACACGGCGTCCGCCCTGGCCATAGTACCATGACTGCCCTCCTGTCCTTTCTCGAAACCATAAATCAAGCTTGCAACTCTGGTAAACTTGTATTTCCCCTGTTCTTAGACCTATCCAAAGCTTTTGACACCATCTCCCACCCTCTAATCTTAACTCAGCTCTCATCTCTCAACCTCTCCACCTCCAGCTTGGCCTGGTTCTCAAGCTCCCTCTCTGAACGTCAACAAGCCATTCAATGGAAATTCTTAACCTCCACCTTTCAACACAGCCCCACCGGGGTCCCACAAAATTATGTTCTAGGACCACTACTCTTCAATATATTTATTAATAACTTTCACCTTGCCATCCCTGACTCATCAATTATCCAATATGCAGATGACTCAACTATCATCTGCTCTGCTTATACCACCTCCAACCTACTTCTAAAATCTCAGTTAGCCTTCTCTAAAACTGAATCCTGGATAAAAAATAACCATCTTGCTTTTAATGTTTATAAAACTAAACTGATGATCTTTTCCCCCTCTAGAAACTCCCCAATAGACAAAAACTCCTTCCCAATACTCAGTAGCAATAACACCCCAACCAAAATCATATCTAATACCAAACTCCTTGGTGTATCATCGATGAGCATCTAAAATTTGTCACCCATATTCAATACAACATTAAAAGAAAACATCAAAAACTAGGACTTCTATATAGGCCCAACCACTACCTCTCCCCCTCCACCAGCTTCTAACCATCTTCTCCCCTCTCTTATGTATGGCGCCCCCCTGTTAAATACTCTCCAACTCAGTCTACTATCCAAGCTCAAATCATGCTATAATAAAATAAGCAAATTTGCTACCAACTTTAAAAACTCCACCCACCACTGCCACTCTCTCCATAGTCTACAGTGGCTCGAACTTCCCAATTACCTGACCTTGCTTAAACTCACTAATGCCCACAAGCTCATCCACAAACCTACAAGCTGCCCCTCTCCCTCTCTACCACACTAAACCCCTACATCCCTGGCAACTCACTCGGATCAGAAAACCAAAACCTCCTAAAGATCCACAAACCATCTCAAGCCCGTGGCCACCTCCTACTTTCCTGCTCTATCTCTAAACTATGCAACTGTCTCCCTCCCACTCTTCACAATACGCAGGACCACACTAAATTCAAATTTCTCTTGTTCTCCTACCTTACTACTAAATGGATATGCCCACCCCACTCCCCAACTTAAACTCCCCCTCTAGTCATCAACCTCTCCACCCTCTCTGCAACAACTACTTCTATAATTACCCCACTATACCCTAATGTGACAGTCACCAATCGCACCCAGTCCTCTCTCTTACTCGTACTGTTACCTTAATTTGCAAAAAAAGAAAAAAAATTTTCATAGGTACTTATCATCTGTCAGTTTCAAAAATAGCACATTATTGTATGCTGTATTTCTCTGCAAATCTATTGTATGTTCCCACATTTATTTTATTGTCTCAACAATTGATTGTGTATGCTACTTTCTCTGTAACTGTTGATTGGAGCTTTTCTCCCCGGGCCTCCACTGAAAATGGGCTCTTCATGGTCCAGTGGACTTCCCCTGTCCTCAAACTGAAAATAAATAAATAAATAATGAAATAAATAATTAGTCTATGATAACTTTCTGCCACCCAAACCCTGTCTGTCAATATCTGCTGTGATATCTGTCTGTAGTTACACTTCTGAATTAACATTCTTAACTCAGCCACATATTCAGTCTCAGATTCGTTAGACTTTCTTATAGGATATTGATACTGGAATATTTTAATTATCTCACAAGGTTTAGAGTTAAGCTTATTTTTTATCAAGCTTATCATCCACCCACTTTTTTCTACTACACAGCTCAGAACTTAGGACATTTCATTATAGACTGTACAGCTTAGCTTGTCGCATAGTTATAGGGAGTAGCTATATTCCAGGCAGAGTTACCAGTCCCCTTGGCAAAAAAATGGCCATGTTATTCCCAATAGTCTTATTTGCATTTTATATCAAAGGGACTCAGTGTGTCTATAAATCACGTTCTTCTTTTATTTCCTTCTTTTTTAAAGCTTCTTATCAGACTGAATTCTTCCAGTTCTTACAAAGCTTTAAATCTTCCAAAACCTTGTTGCCAAAAACCCAGAAGCAGGTGTTCTATTGTGCAGATAAAATGTATATGCTTTAATATGTAATTGAAACTCCACAGCAATCAGCAGTATAGTAAAATGAAGAGCACACAACACAGTATCTGTAAACATTCAGCAGAAACAAATTCAATGTCTCTTCAATGAAACTTATAATACACTCTGACAGAGAGCTGTGTTGCCTGTACTCATTTATATTACATCAAATTCAAGGGGAACCAAACCTCAAAGAAGAGGCATAAAACCCAAAAGACTGTAAGCTTCATTGAACTTTGGTTAGTTAGTCTTCAACTAATTTGTGATCGGCCAATTGAATAATTACAGATGTTGTACAGAATATTTCTGTTCTCAATGAGGTTTTATTATGCAGTTCAGTAGTTCTTGTGGATAGAGAATTTAGTAACAAACTACGGAGTTTTATAGTGCCAAAAATTAAGTACTTATAATCTGCATATAGTACAACATTAGTTGCTTTGCAGTGTTGTTTTGTTATTAGCAGAAATTGAAAACAGCTGAGCCACATAGAATTCCATTGTTAACTGGTTGTTGTTTCTTTTGGCTTTTCCCGGTTAGGGGTCGCCACAGCGGAACTCCGGTCCACTAATGATTGGTAGTTGATTTTTACATGCCAAGTTACCAGCCCTGGCGCACAACCTTCAACGAAGGTATGCCCATTCACGCATGTCTCCACACAGAAGACGCTCTAACTGAGAATCGAACCGGACAGTGTCTTACTGTGAGGCGACAATGCTACCGCACCACCACCACCATGGGTAGCTGGTTGTGATGCAGAATTATACTCTTTGACATTTTGCTGTTGTCACTCTGATAGGGAACCATGTCAGGTCAGTGACAGGTTTTCCAGTACCATGTATTCTATTGCAAAGCCTTTCCTTAAGATTACGCACTCTGGCACATATACTTCAGCAACATTAAGGACAGAGTAACCTTGTCTATTTATTTTGATTGGCCATTTTGAAAATACTATTTTTGAATATATGCAGCATGGCTGCAAAAGCATCCCAAGGTTGTAACTGTGCTTTTTGTTTGATATGACTGAGTTCAAAGATATGCATATGTGGGATAGTGGTTGAAAGAAGTAAGTAGGACAAGTGTAATAAATGAATATTACATTGAAAACTCATTTATACTGATGATATGTTTTCTACTTTCTTCCAGCTGTTTTTTATCATATTGTACTGGGCATTTAATCCAATCCTGATGAGCCTCACATCATGTAAGTAACAACATTTCTGCAGGCATTTTCTAAAACTATCATGCTAACTTTGTTGCTCCAAACTAATGTTGAAGTATTTCTGAGAAAGAGAAATAAATCATTAAATGTCACCAGCATTTTACATTACAGCTTGGTTTGAATTCAGTCTGAAATAATAATTCTGAAATTAGCATTTAAAAGGTGTTAGAAATGAACATTTAGTATTCTAAATCCTGCTTTGGTTATTCGCGTACCTCTGAACTTTGTAACTGTGACAAAGCCAGAAATAATGGGCCGACAAAGACCTAAAACCAGGAATGATTTTTTTAAATAGTACTCTAGTTTGCATAGACATTTAATAGAACAACATGTTTTACATCAGCATGCAACTTCTGAATAATAAAAAGCACAAAACTCTATTGTCTAGCATTATTGACTGGCTGTAATTTTCAGTGACTTGCCAGAAAATCAAAAAAAAAAATGTATGAGAAACAGAGCAAAAATATGAGTTAAATGATCGGAGGCATTCTGCAAAACCAGGGGCAGTTGAGAGTTATGGTTATTTGTATTATTCTACTAAATCAAAAAGGAATTATTTTTGCAATCAGATTCTTAAACAAGTACAGTGAGATGAATGTTGGCTTCAATTTGTGTCCTGCAAATAATAAAGAACATAAATAGAGTAGTGAGTAAAAACATGAGGTATCATCCATTCTGCTGAAAAGCAGGCCACTGAAATAAGATTCCTATGAAAATAATTATCTGAATGGTAGGTTTATCAAAAACAAAAAGGTCCAACATGTTCCTTCCTTAGGAGTAACGCACTGGCAGAAAGCAGGAGGTTTGCAGCCCAGCTCTGTGAATGACCTGGCACTGCACCTGAAATGCAGCAATCCAACAGCATGTGTGTAGCCCGAGAGAGAAGAAGGACAATGCCCTACCAAATGAGAATTGTGAGGGACTGCTGCTTCCCTGGTCATACTTTGTGTGTGAGAGGTCATTTCCACTAATGATGCTTAACATAATACTGAACAAACCAGTCTCAGTAAATGTCAGCTTTCTGCCAATCTCTTAAAAGACTACTGTAGAGTCAACAGTGGTTAATGTACAGTACACTATACATTTAATGTGAAAATAAAAGGAGTACACAAAGAAGTTGAAGAGATAATCAAACTTCTTATTAATAAAAATTACGAGGATCAGGCTGACCTGCAAGAATTGAGATACTGTGTCCATCTGTGGTATAGCTGAAGGGTTTGAGAGTAAATCTCAGTCACCAGACAAAGAATACAATTTGTTTGTTTGTGACTTTTGGCTTTTCCTGGTTAGGGGTCGCCACAGCGGAACTCCGGTCCGCTAATGATTGGCAGTTGATTTTTACTTACCGGCTTGCCAAGCCTGACGCACAACCTTCAACGAAGGTACGCCCATTCATGCATGTCTCCACGCAGAAGACGCTCTAGCTGAGAATCGAACCAGACAGCGTCTTACTGTGAGGCGACAACGCTACAAGAATACAATAATTCATAGAAAACCTCATGAAGGGAAGAATGGAGGATTGCCTGTTTCTCAATGTCATCCTGCTGTGGGTGGTGTGGGGTGTCTCTGATTCTGTGCAAATGCACTAGTTGTTGAGAAGACAAGATATGATGTTCATTGTGTCATCATGCCCTTCAAGCTGAAGGAAGAATGCTGAGGAAATTAAGCCCTGCATCTTCAGCCCAAATGGCCACCACAGAAAACCAGTGCTAGTTTGTAGACTGTACCCTAATTGCAAGAGGGGAGAAATAAGGAAAACTGATCTATCTTTATTATCCAAAGAAACAAAATTCCTTTCCTTGTTGAGTACACTGGTAGAAGTTCTCAGACTTATGTCAGGTCATAACATTCTACTGAGCTTTGCCGAGTGTAACTCACCTAGCCATGCTGACAGGTCAGGAACTACTGCAATAACTTGAGAAGCATGGCTGGACAGCTACCATTCACTGTAAAACATGTAAAAATGAAAAGAGAATACCAAGGCTACCAGGAAACATACTGTACATGCTTTGAAAGTTCCAGACCAAATGAAAGAAATGCTTGTGTCTGTTAAGCTATTATTGCCTGAACAGTAAACAACATATGCATGTTAACCAGCCACTGAAACATTCTTTTTTAACATTGGGTGGAGCTGTGGCACAACAGTTAGCATTTCTGCCTCACTATACTTGAAATCCTCTGTATGTGTAATTATGGATAAGTGAGGGTGTGTACACTGCAGTGGTTTGCAAAAGTAGGAACTTATAAAACAAGGTTGATTCTCCATTTCTGTAAAACTAGGTTGCTTCTCCAATTTAGAGAAGAAATGTTTACACGTTACACTTTGTCTCTGCTGCAATTTTATAACCATACCTGTGGTGTTAAGTCACATATGCATTGTACTATGACATGTTGTTGTACTACTGATGTAACATGTCTAGCAGGCAACAGCAACATTTCAGACATCACATCAGTGGCAGTGGGAGAGCTCCCAGCTGTGAAACAGGTATCCAGACTTTGATTTTTCAGAGTTTCATTTGTGGTCTACATGATGAAGGCCAGACCAGGAGGCAGTAAGAGGATGGATTTCCTGTCTTGGATAAATGGATTACGTACTGACATATGTTTACCATCTGGAGAGCTTAGGGATAATTTCCCTGCACCTAAATATAAGGAGGTGGCACATAAAACACCTATTGTCACATGTAGGTCTATGAACATGCAATGTCATATTATCCAAAGGTACAGTCTTCTAGGGGATATTAAATTAATCAAAAGACCCCTAGTTATTTACAGTATGACAGACTACTAAACTCTGGGTTTTCAGTTCTGACATCTTTCTGTAGCTGCTCCAAGAAAAAGATCTGTTGGCTATTCTTTGAAGAAGAGGCCCATCTAATGAAAGGCAATGTAATTGTATGTTTGGCCGGAAACAGCAATGGAAAAATGAGCCATAATAAGGTATACTGGAGGCTGAGATGTATTCATTTACTCAGTTATTTCATTTTTTTAATGGGGTTAGTCCTCCCTTTACAGAGGAGGCCAATATGTTACAAACTTAGGGACAGTTTTAGAGTAGCCACTCAACCTATGCAGCATGTGCATTTGAAGTGAAAGGAAAGTAGACCGTATGAAGAAAAAGCCCGAGGGACATGTAAGAAGGTATCCACAGTTCTATGCAAGGTTGTAACAATGCTGATAACGAGGAACTCTTAGTTAGTCACTGCAACTTGGGAAGTATGGCTAATGATCAAGCTGGGTCCATAATTAAAATGCACCACAGTAGTTATTGACAATAAAGGTGTGATCAGAAGCTGTGATCACTCACCCATCGATCAAACCTCAAAACTTGATCAAATAAATTATAAGCACAGTTACAGTAGGGCTTTGGGGGCCCATGCCCACCACTCCTGCTACTTGCACAAACTATGTCAGAGACTGTTATACTTTGAAGTAAAAGGAATTCTCCAAGTTACAACAAACTCGATCTAAGAATGCAAATCACCACAACTGCATTTTTATGACCACACTTTAGACAATTTTATAGTGCCAATGACTAGTGCATCACATTTCTGCTTGACACCCAGTCAACAATCAAGGTTTTAGACAGGCATGATTCCAATCTGTTCAAAAAAATGCTATTTTCAAATTCCTCATGGGAACAAATTGGGTCACCAGCACAGCATGCAAAATTTCTGCTTGCAGAGTTCCGTTAGGTTGACAGAAGTCTATTCAAACAACATGACAACTGAATCAGTGCTTGTCTTGGGCTGCAGCACAGATACTTGGGGTTCACAGGTAACAGTTATAATGAGATAATCAGTAAAATAAAGGAGGGTATATCCCTGGTTTGACACTCACAAAACAGATGTCTTCAGCATGTAACACAGTGCAGGGCTCAGGAGACAATTAATGGCTGGGAAAAAAAAAAAAAGATGTTCAGCTGAATAATGTCAATGAATTCACATACTAAATAGCCAGTGGGCTTCCCACTCTAAATCTAAAAGGTCAGTTGTGCCAGTGAAGATGGATTACCCCATTGATCCTATACATAGCTGGGTAATGTGGATGAGCTGTTAAGGGTTTATTAGTATAAAATGGCATAACATGTCTCTGCCTTGAAATGTGACATTCAATAATTTAAGGTTTTTTTTCTTACTATAGATCCAGTGGAGAGGCCAATCATCAACAAAGAACGCTTGGCTGGCTCGTATCGCCTTTCAGCTTACTACTTTGCTAAGATAATCAGTGAGTTGCCGCTAATACTTTGTCAGCCAATTGTAAACTTCACCATTGCATTCTGGATGGCAGGGCTTAACGGAGTTGGAGCATATTTTGCTGACCTGGGGATTCTTTTACTTTCTGCATTAACAGCACAGGTAATTAGTTATCAGAGATTTTTTTTCCTGACCATAAATTACACAGAAAATGACAATATACCAGTGAAGCAAATATAGCTGATAGTATAACTTGAGAGGCACCCAAAAACAACTGAAGTTCTCTCTCTTGTGAGAGACACTGTCACTTTACAAATCTTTTGCTTGGCAGACTTAGAGACAGGGATAGAAACTAAATTCCAGTTTTGCTACATTATGCATCAGTGTTAATCAATGACATATGCAGGAATAGTTACAATTTTGCTTATACCTTTAGGATGTTGCAAAGGCCAAAGACAAGCTTACAGCAATTGTTGTTGAAATCTTGTACGTTAGTCACATCCAACACATAAAAATACCTAACAAAGGTATTGAATACAAACCTTATTTACACATTAATATATATATATATATATATTTTAGTTTTTTGCAATATCTATTTTTCACACATTAGTATGGTTATTTATTATGAGTATATCTTAAGATTCATTCTATAGGATGTTATTTAGTATTATTAGACAACTAATAGATTTAGGTTGTTGTTGTTTAACTAATTATCAGACCAACAACAAATTTTGGTACAACATACAATGTGTAAATAAGGTTTGTATTTACAAAAGATTTCAACAACAATTTTTATTGGATAATTAACTAATTGGTTTTAGGTAATGATATTTAAGAGTTGTGATGCTGGGTGTGTTTATACGACTCTGAAGAAGCCAGTTTTACTGGTGAAAGCGCTCATTCGGTGTGCTTTTGATTAAAGCTTTTTTTGCTTCAAGTTCCTGGTTCTGTGCCTTATTGCCTTTTCTGCCGTACACAGTGGTCGATGTGTTTTGTTTTATTTTTGTTCTGAGTTGGTTCCTGCATTGGATCCGGTGATTTTTGTAAGAACATCTGGTAAGCAAGGTGCTCAATTGTCTTCAATGGTGTGCATACACCTGGGTCCCTCTAAAAAGCATTGCACATGCACAGTCCAGACCTCCACAGGGGATCTGTAATTTGACATCTAACCTTATGTAAATAAAGTCAGTGTAGCGCCTGTTTTCTTAGCAGCATACACAGTAATATAGGACTCTCATGTTTCACACATTAAGGTGTTATTGTGAACCATAAAAATACAGTAGCTATAATTCTCCTAACCTGCCAGTCATCATGCAAATGAGGTGCCAGTCAATGCCCATAAGTGTACAGCAGCTGGTACATGCAAAAACTGTCTTTGGCACTAGTTTTCTGTGAATTTTCCATGTAATCCTTCAAGCTGAGACCTCTTGGCTAGAGAAGGAAGGGATAGTGCACGTTTCAGAGTGCAGGTGTAGTATGGAGGAGACAAAAATCTTTCTCTACCGCTACTATAAGGATTACAGCCAGATGCTCCTGCAGAACAGTAATCAATGGACTCAGTATAAGCTGGAATCCTGGAAAAGTTTTGTCCTGGCTGTTACCCATGCCATTGGAATGCTATACACAGGGCAACAGTGCCATCACCATTACAGTGACATGAGGTGACACAATCCTGGCCTCCTAGGTCAATAAGAGGATGAAGTTAAACAGAGGTCACTGTTCAAGTACTGTAAGTAGAACTTATGTTAGCTAGACATATAACCTGCCACTGCATGCCATACATAGATATTACACAGTGTTATTTCTCTGTCCATAACTCATCTAGATATTGCAATAAATAGGCAGCTGCATGGGAGAAGACTGGAACACCTAAGGAACCACCAGGATGAGTATACTTGCTTCAGAATGTATATCTTTAATATTAAAAGTAGCACAGAGTCAGTTTCATGCAGTATACATTTCATAAATCACTACCACATCTGTGATAAGTTCCATAGTTCAAAATAGCAGTATGACTGTTGAAGGTTATGTGTGTGTGTGTGTGTGTGTGTGTGTGTGTGTGTGTGTGTGTGTGTGTGTGTGTGTGTGTGTGTGTGTGTGTGTGTGTGTGTGTGTGTGTGTGTAAGTGCATCCTGCTACAGACTTGGACAAGTGTCAAAAGATGCTAGGGTGTAATGATGCCTACAGGTTCAATTTCCCCCTCCCATGTGTGTTCTGATAATTTTTCAGTTGAGTTATCTGTCTAGTTATCCTAACTACAGAATTACACGTGGAAAATATGATATTAGTATCATTTTTTTGGTAGACATTTGTGTCACAGACAGTCTTTATCAATATACAAGATTCTTTCACTTACAACCTGTGAGGAAAATGTACATCTGAGCACCATTTGTCATCGTATATGTTCATTCGTCTCAAGACATCCCAATTACGTGTCTTGAACTGCAAGCTCCTCTTGGTTTGTTCAGGTAGCTCATGACATTAATTGTTTTGCCCTTCAGAATACAGGTAATGATGGATGTGAGTTCAGCCCCACACACACACACACACACACACACACACACACACACACACACACACACACACACACACACACACACACACACACACACAAACACACACACACAAACACCCTTGTCTATGCTAGCAGCCTCAGCTGTGTTTTGTTGTTCATTCAAATTTATTAATTATAAATATTCAAAAATTAGAAGTTGTTGGTAAAAGTCGAAATATATTCAAATGAAAATGACCACTAAAAGAAAAATATTAGAAAACTGAAGGTGTTTTTCATTTATATTGTAGTGTTGCCTTTTTTATTCCCCCTCAAATCTCCTTACTACTTCCTAGCTTTCAATTCTTGGTGTGTTATATCAGCAAGTAGTATATGTTCTACACTTCTAGAAACAACTGAACCATCTTTTCCATATGGCTCATATGTCATTTAATTTGCTCATCAGTATCAGCTCATCTACCAGTACATATCAGCTTTACTTTTCATTGTACTTGTATTTCTCTCTCCTCCAACCCTCTTTGTTGCTGTCATTTCTATTGCATACATTCATTTTGTTTATGTTTTTTTCTCTCCATTTATTTTATATTGTATGCAACAGCATCAAGACTTGCACCCACCTCTCAGGCAAGGCCTGTCAGCCCTCCACAGGTGTAAACAACACCCAGAAGCACCCCCAGAATCCGGGTCTCAGCCTGCCACCGTGACTTCCACACCTCCTGCCTTGCATGCACCACCTACTACAGGTAGCCCTGCATGCATGCTGGAATTGTTGTATCTGCTGGTAGCAGTAACAGTGAAGTTGACACCTTTGTCATTCGTCAGCAGCTGGCAGACATTGTGTGGGAGATAATCAAGAGGATAATAGATGCTCAAAGTGGTCATATGGAGAACCTCCTCCAGTGACTCATTGAGTCACTTCCCTATACAGCACTGTCTCCATCATTTGAGACAGGGCTCAATAGTGCATCGGGACTGCCACTGTGGAACCCAATCATATCCCCATCCTGGTGTTCCCCTTTCTTTTATGTCAGTTCTCACCTCTGTTCATTGTACAGTCCTCCCCTAACTATTGTCTCCCCACAGATTGTCTGATGTCTCTCTCACTATTATGTTTCCCCTCCATCATTGTGTGACCACACATCCTGTCAGTCTTCTCTGTCTGCCTTTCCCTGCTGTCTACCCTAACCCTCTTACCATCCTTTTCCTCTCTCCTTTCCTTACTTCCTTCCTCAAATTACCTTACTTCTATGCAAGAAAAATGGGCACCTATCTCATAAAAGACATTTACCCCACCTTCGCCAACTACATCCTGCAAACTCCTTGGTTGTTCACCTCATATTCTATCATCTGCTCGCTTACTGTTTTCATCTCTTTCATATATTCTCATTTCTACTCCTTAATGTAGTCAAAAGTAAGATAAACACACTTCTCTCATGCTCTTGCAAGGCTTGCTTTATTTGTGTCTGTATTTATTTATTTATTTGTTTATTTGTTTGTTTGTTTACTTATTGTCTTTTGTTTACTGGGATGGTCTGACTGGGTACTCAGGCTTATTTTCAGCAGAGTCATGGGGAGAGAAGCTACATTAGAGTTACAAAAACTTACAAAGCATTTACAGAGAAAATAAGGATCAGTTTGTTAATGGTAGAAATGGAGTTTTAGAATCATCCAGTGCATAATACAATCAATACAGAGGTAAATACAATTTGATTTCTGTAGGAGAGTTATGCAATAATAAACAGACTGCATTTACATATGCAGCAATATACAAATGTCATTTACAAAGCACAATGAAAAACAATATACAGTTATAAATACAGATATGATTTATTTACATTTTAAATTTCATATCACATTTCTTTTCTGCACTTACTGTGCACAGTAGGTCCCAGACAGCACTGTCAATGCTCATGTACAACTACATCTGGTGGGTACTGTTACTGTTCATCATATAACAAGGAGCAAGGCTGCCATATTTCACACTTCAAAGTATTATATACAACAGCTGTCATACACTACTTATATTGGCCTTTCTGGATACCAGCCATGCAAATGAGCTGAGTATTGTTGTGCAACATTTGGCACAAAGTCGGGTATGACTGCCAAGTTTTAAGCATATCTGTTTTGCAGACTATTAGACTACCAAGATTAGATCCCGAAGGCGGTGTCCTGAGGAATCATTGATGTATCTTTTATTCTTCCATTCTACAAGTGAGTGATGCACATTTACTGTGTTTCCCTAAAGACCTTTATCTAACTGCTGTTGTAGCTCAGCATGTAAATAAAGTACCTTCACCACTGCAGGTAGTTAAAGTTGCAAATTCAACTCCCACAAGAATTGTATGTTTTAGTCATTTTCATTCTGCAAGTATGTAGCACACAACTACTTTGTGTTTCTCTAAAGGCTTCTCTGACTGCTGCTGTAGCACAGCATATAAATGAAATGCCTTCATTGATAAAGGGATAAAGGTCATAGGTTCAACCCCTATAAGGGTTGCATATAGGCACACCATTGTTGCAGAAGGGTGGTTGTTTCATGACTTCTATATTATAGCATAGGTAAAGTGTCAGACACTGATGATGTTGTACCTTCATTTTGTCACTATATTTCTACTTTTCTCTCCCCACCCTCTTAATCACTTTTCTTTCTACAGTATACATTTATGTGTTTTTTTATTTTATCTTCAGTAATTTAGCATTTATATGTAGTAGCATCCAGACTAGCACCCCTTACTCCATCCAGGCCTGTTGCACCACCATAAGTGGTTACTAGACTCTTCAACCCTTAGAGAACCCCACCTCCCTTTTGATGGTTGCATGGAGTAAAATAGTAGACACCAGCCATTACAGTTTGTTTTATTAACTCTAGGCTATGAAGAAACTGCAAAACGTTCACAAGGGGTGGAAAATCTGATGGGTCTCTTATGATACTGACCTGTGACCTCCAATTATAGCTGATTTTTATTTTCTTTGTTATGTGACTGGTTTGCCTTGTAGATCATCCCTCTCTGTTCACCCTCGCTCTGCTCAGGCTCACTCCGCTCCCCTACCCTACCCCATTCCCACCCACCCCATTTTCATTTAATATATATTCTCTACCGACAGCTACAATCCAGCCTACCATAATTAATTATCCAATCCTATCACCCCTACCTCACAATATTCCTCCTGTTTCCCATTTCCACTCCACTCACCTGACTGGGCTAAGCAGACCAGCACAATTAACTATCTCTGAGCACTATTACTTATTCCACCCAACAATTAACGGTAAATGAAAAAACCCTTACTCTATCTCAGATCAATTAAATGCTACATCTCAAAACACTATCTCATACTATGGGTCTTCTCTAAATCTTACCAACTTTACTTCTCTACCTCTCCTTCCTAACTTCCTACAAAACACAACTCTATCATTTCCAGCCTCTGACTACCACTACACATTCTGTACAACATAAGGAATCCTCCTTCACTATCTCCCCATCTCTCTTCAGTATCTCCTATACCCAAATTCACAAGTACAAAATCCTTACACACACACCCATATCCCCTAAACTAAAGTTCAAAACTTTAAGTCATTACCATAGCTTTCAAAACCTTCCCCACTCTCAAACACAGTTCTACTTCATGGGGTTTATAGGTTCATAGGTAGGTACTAGGCTATCAGCCTTGGGGCCTATACAAGCCCAGCCAAAAAGGTACCCTGGCTTTTGCCACCCAAGAAAATTATTTTCCTGTGCCACTGTCTAGCAGAGCCACAGAGGTGATCCCCAGGGTGAATTTCCTATTTCCCATCCAGTCATCAAGATTTTTCTTGAAGAGTGCTAATGAGGAGCTTTGTTTGATATAGATAGGTAGTTTATTCCAGAGTATGTGAAGTCTCTGGGACAGGAATCTATCCCTCCAGCATGTCCTGTTTATTGTGGTGACAAGGTTTAGGTCACTAGAGCATGTAGCTCAGAGGGATTGGGATTTCTTTAAGTGGAGCATGTCCAACAGCTCTGGGTTTGACATAGCTTTGTATGTTAGGCAGAGATCACCTCTGAGTAGGCGATATGCGATGGAGTAAAGCTGGAGTTTTTTGAGACGGTCTACATAGGGCATCTGTTTGAGGCCAGTAATCCTCTTTGTGAGGTATTTCTGTGGCCTTTCCAGTTGTTGTAGATGTCTTGTGAGGTACATACCAAAAGAGGCATTGTACTCTATAATGGGTCTAATGAGTGATAAGTAGAGGGGAACAATGACCTCTTTTTTTCTGGATGAGAAACCTTTTGTGATGAGGTGTGCCATGTAGAAGG
Source organism: Protopterus annectens (assembly GCF_019279795.1). Lineage (NCBI taxonomy): Eukaryota > Metazoa > Chordata > Ceratodontiformes > Protopteridae > Protopterus > Protopterus annectens. The sequence goes on along the minus strand of NC_056743.1, from coordinate 1,194,599,408 downwards.
ATTTCCTGACTACTGTGGTGATGTGATTATCAAAGGAGAGACTACTGTCCACCTGTGTCCCAGGGTCTCTTATCACACTTTCAGTGTTAAGTATACTACCGCCTATGTTGTAGTTCATGTGTACAGAGTTTTTACCAAAGGGGATGACAATGCACTTTTTGGCATTGAGCTTGAGGCCATGGCTTTGACACCAGGCATCTGTCTCAGTGATGCCCTTTTGTAGGATGTCCACATCGTTAGGAGTTTTGATTATGGCTCCTAGTTTGCAGTCATTTGCGAACTTAGTTAGCCAAAGACCTTCTGTGTTAGCCTGTACTTCAGAGAAGTAGATACCAAACAGGAGAGGACCCAGGACTGAACCCTGTGGTAATCCACTTGTCACTGGTCTGAAGTCGGATTTGGAGTCTGCTACTTTCACTGTGTGGGTTCTGTCAGTGAGCCAGTTGGCAACCCATCTTGTGACATAGGGATTTATACCTAGTTTAGTGAGTTTATCTATAATTCCAGAGTGGGGGATGGTGTTGAAAGCCTTGGCAAGATCTAGATTAGCTGTGTGAACCACCTTACCCTTGTCTACGGCTTTGGTGACTGCTTCAAAGAAGTCTATCAGGTTTAGGAGACATGATCTGCCTTTTAAAAACTGGAACTGGGTGGCGTCCAGAGTTTGGAGATTACCAATGTCTTTGTTTATAAGTTCCATGATGATACATTCCATGACCTTGCAGACCAGGCTCATCAGGCTAATTAGGCAGAAGTTCCCGAGGTCCGTGGTGGCTCCCCCCTTGTGGAGTGGGATAACCGTCACTGTGCACCATTCAGCAGGCACAAAGCCTGAAGTGAGGCTATGATTGAACATGGTACTTAGGTGGGGTGCCAGTTCGTTCTGTAGTTCATGTAGAACGCAGCCTGGGATGTTGTCTGGTCCCATGGATGCTGTGTTCTTGGCTTTGGAGAGTGTGGTTTTTACCTGTTCAGCCGTGATTACAGGAATTTTGCATTCTTCCGGTATAGAGATGGGCTCTTTAGGGGGTGAGAGGGGGGTAAAGTTAGCACTGAACCTATCTGCCAGGATGTTGGCAATATCAGTTGGGTCTGTATATTTAGTGTCATTGTGCTGTAACTCAGAGCAGATCTGAGTGTTGCCATTGAGATTCTTCACATAGCTATAGAATGCTTTGTGGTTGTTTTATTCTCAGTGATGATTTTGTTTTCGTAACTAGCTTTGGAGGATTTTATCAGGGATCGCAGCTTCTTACTGAGGCTGACCAGGGAGCTCCTCCACTCATGGGATTTTACTCTCTTTTACAACATTTTTTTCCTTCTGTTGTACAGTTTGTTTATGGCAGGGGACCACCAGATTGGCTTCCTTATTTTGGAGGATAGAATCTTGGTTCTGTTTGGGATAGCATGATCCATGCACTCATGTAAGTGCTTATAAAGTGCAATTGTGTAGGATTTAGTAGTCATAACTGTATTGTCCATCTGCATGGGTGTCATGAAGTTCACCACTTCTGTCTTAAGAAGCATGAAATTGGCTTTGGAGAAATTTTTTACCATGGTTTCCTTAATGGGGGGGTGGGGGCAGGATGTGGATATCTAGGGTAATTAGCTTATGGTTGGATCGGATCAATGAGGCATTGACTTCAGGTGTGGAACACTGGCCACTCATGTTGGTAATGACTAGATCTAGGATATTGTTGCCCCTGGTGGGGGTGTGGATAAGTTGATCCAGGGCATTGGAGTTTATGAATTCCAGAAAGTGTTGAGCGAAGGAGTTGGTACATGAGTAGTTTTCCCAGCTAATGGTGGGGTAGTTGAAATCCCCCATTATTAGGGTGTTTGGTTGAACCCTAATATTTTCCAGTACATCAAGAAAAGAGGAGTGGGAATCCTGGGGCATGGTGGGTGATCTGTAGCAAGCTACAATTTGGATTGCAGTTTTGCCCAGAGTTAGTTGCACTTGGATAACCTCGGCTGCATTATGCTGAGCAACTAGCCTGGAGGTGTGGATATCCTTAATGAATATGGACACACCTCCGCCTTTGGTGTTCCAGTCCAGGTTACATGGCCGAAACGTGTGGTATGAGTTATAGCCTGGTAGTGCAGGGGTGGTCTCTGGAGCCTTGAACCAGGTCTCAGTCACTGCACAGATATCGATGTTCTCCATTTTAAGGAGTGTCTCGAGTGAGTGCATTTTGAGATTTAGACTTCTAGCATTGAGTAGTATCACCCTCAGTTTTTGCTTGCCTGTTCCTGTTACGGTGGTGAATTTGTCATTTGAACCTTGCCTAAAAAAGGCACCATTGGGGCGGCAAGAACCTTAGCCAGTATCCAGAATCCCAGGGGTGACAGGTGCAGGCCATCTCTGGCAAAGCATCGTGGTCTGTCGACCATGTCATCCCAGGCAGACAGATACTGGATCCCTTTAGAATGGCACCAGAAGCTTAGCCAATTGTTGAAGTCAATCATTTTGTCCTTGTACTGCGGCATAATTCTGGGTGATGGCAGAAGGCTACTCAGGGCTAGGGTCATAACTGCCTGGGCTACAAGATCAGAGAGCTCTTCCATGTCTCTTTTCATGCAGTCCAGGGAGGTACATCTCAGATCGTTCACACCAACATGGACAATGACAGAGTCATATTTGTACTTGTTCTGGAGTGACCTGAGTGCGTGGGTTATGTGGCGGATCCTGGCACCCGACAGGCAGCTGACAGTAACCTTCTCCTTGTTTAGCCTGGTGAGTGGGACATCAGTGTGCCTGACTATAGAGTCACCTATGACTAGTGTGTTGGGTACGTTGCTTTGCCTTATTGGCGGTGGTTGAGTGGCACACTGAGTCTGCGGGCTATGTGTCATTTGGGTTGTGTTGGGGGGGGTGGAGGTTGCTTGCATTTCTGCTTTGGAGGTCTCTGTTGCTTGAGCAGATTATTATTGAGAGCCTCTGCGAATGTATTTGTGTTTCTATTTGTGGATTTTGGTGGTGTAGATTTAGTGAGACTGTGATGAGTGTGGTGTGGTGCAAGTGTTTACCTTCTCCTCTTGACTGTCAAGTTCAGTCTTGATTGGAGAGAGCTTTACCTCCAGTTTGGCTAGATAAGTGCATCTCTCACAGGTTATAGTGTTGGGTGGTAGGAGGAGAAGGTTGTCTGTGTACATGAGGCAATTTCTACATTGCCCCAAGATGCCCAGATTCATCAGATAGACAGGAGAGGACACTGGGAGCTGACCTTTGGACATGCCTGAATAAAAAACTATTTTCCTCTAGATAAGTGAGGAAAGTGAGTACAAGAGCTGTTTTTCTCTAAGCAAGTGAGGAAAGTAAGTACCAAAACTGTTTCCCCTAGGTAATGAGGAAGGTTGAGTGCTGTAGTAATTAGTAGGTTATTTAGTGCCTACAAGTTCTGAACAACTTCTGATCACGAATAAGCAAATTCAAGTGCTAAAACTAAGAATCTGTATCTGGACTAAACTAGTTACAGGAAAGGGGGGAAACAAGTACAAATGCGGGCTTTTAAATCAGAAAGTTGAGAGAGATGGAAAAACTGCCCAAACGGCCAATAACTACAATTTCTGGGCCAGAGCCACTCCTTATGTGATAGATAGGTTACCTAGTGCTTACCACTCTGACTGATAAGCTAGAAGGCTTCCCTCCAGCACAGAAAGCTTGGGGGGCTCAGAAGCTTACTTGCAGTCCTGGATACAGCAAATCTGAATCTGGACTACACTAGTTACAGGAAAGGTATATATATATATATATATATATATATATATATATATATATATATATATACAGAAAAGTAGCTAAAACAGCAGTAAAAACAATTCAAATGCAGTGCAAGCTAGCACACTTGAGTATGTAGAAATGTTAGACCAAACAGTTTAAAAAATGCAATTAAATTAAAAATGACTAAAAGCAAGTGCAGAAGGAGTCTATTAGGTAGAATGAGGTAAAGAGATGGGACTGGGGGAAGTGTCCCAGATCAAATCTACAGTGGGGGCAGGCAACTGCAAAAGCCTCCAAATTTAAACAACAGCACAGGAATAGGGAGGGTGGGTATAGGAAAACCTACACCTTCAGCAGAGGTCTGAAAAACTATACAGTGAAGCAAAAATAACAGTGCACAACTCTGAAGTCAGCCAGCAATGATATAAAATTAGTCAAACAACAATTACCAGTACACAACTCTGAAGTGCCAGAAAAATATACCCAGCTCTGTATATCTCCAGATAGTTTGAAGAGCACTCTGTCAGGACACCACCTTCAGCAGAGATCTGAAAAACTATACAGTGAAGCAAAAATAACAGTGCACAACTCTGAAGTCAGCCAGCAATGATATAAAATTAGTCAAACAACAATTACCAGTACACAACTCTGAAGTGCCAGAAAAATATACTCAGCTCTGTATATCTCCCTCCTTCACTATCTCCCCATCTCTCTTCAGTATCTCCTATACCCAAATTCACAAACACAAAATCCTTACACACACACCCATACCCTAAACTAAAGTTCAAAACTTTAAGTCATTACCACTACCTTTCAAAACCACCCCATCTAGATCCCCCTCCCCAACAAATTCTCCCATCAATCTATCTGCCACCAGCTATGACTGTCTTCCTTCCCCAGTACCAAACACATTGCTATATACTCAATGAATATACAAAGCCTACCTAATAAAATTCAGACATACATTCCTGGAAAACCCTCCATTCCCCAAACATCCTTACCCTATCTGTAACTTGGTTAAAGCCCCATATCTCCAACATTGAAATCTTGCCCCCCCCCCACCACTATAACATTTACCATAAAGACAGAATCACCAGAAAAGGTGGTGGAGTTGCAATCATATACTCCAAGTCCATCAATTTATCCCCCCTGTCCATAACCCACCCAGCTGAACTACTTGTCTTAAACTGCCACCTTAACCCCCAGAAAAAAATTGCCATTACTGATATCTATATTCTACCAGGAAACAACATTCCCATCCTCGAATCCATCATCTCATGGATGTCACTCCATATTCCCAGTGAAACCATCCTGTTAGGAAACATTAATTTATATTGGCAAAAACTATCTTCTGCAACCCCTTCCCTCAACATAAACCTTTATGACTTTCATCAACTAATTACTACACCCACTCGCTTCAACAAAAATAATAACAATATCTCCACCTTGGATTGGATTCCAATATCTGACCCTAACCTTTGTCAAAACCCTACTACCTTGCCAGACCCTCTAAGTGGCCACCTTCCTATCAGAGTACACAGATACTCTATTTAGGTACCCAAGTTCCATCTCTACAGAGAATGCCGCAACCTCTCTTCTTTTAATAATGTTACCTTCAATAACATGCTCAATTATAGAAATTGGTCCAAGCTGAAATACACCCCCCTAAATGATGCAGTCCTATATTTTAATTGTACTTTCCTTGCCATCCTTGACTCCCTGGAACCTCTTAGAAAAGTTAGAATCAAAACAACTCAAAATACATCCTCATTCTTATGAAAAAAAGAGATAGCACCTGGAAACAATGGATTAAAACAAAATCTACTTCCCTTCACCAAAAATATAAAGAGCTTCCTAACCTTACAAAAAAACACCTTAACAAGGATAAGAAAGCATTGTATTATAACTCTCAATTCAACCATAACTCTAACCCAAAAAATTCTGGCACTCTATTAATAAAATTCTACACCCAGGTAAGCCCTACCACCCCCAACCCCTACCCTGACAAAACTCCCCTCAAAACTGCACACTTCTTAACTCTTATTTCATAGAATCTATTTTGCAAACTAACCCAGAATGGTCAAAATTATAATCTCACACATACCACTCCCAGTACTACCAGTAATACCTCTTTCACACTAAACCCCTTCCCAACTTTTATCATAAAATCTGTTCTGCTTAAATTTAAATCATGCTCCCCCTCCTTTGACAACCTTCCTCCACTCTTTCTTAAATTCTCTGCTCACTAAATAGCCTACCCTGTTTCCATTTTGATTAATAGATCTACACAGGAATTCACTGTCCCAGACATATGGAAATCTTTTTTATAGCATTCCATTGCATAAAGGAGGCAATATCAATGAACCACACACCTACAGACCTATTGCTTCCTCTCTCCACTATCTAAACTCCTTGAAAAATGCATACACAAACAGCTACTTAAATACCTAATAGATGAAAACCTCCTAACCCCTACTCAACATGGAATCAGACCCCATCATAGTACATCCACTGCCCTTCTATCCTTTATTCAAACTGTTGCTGAAACCAGTGGCAAAAATCTACTTGTTTCTTGCCTCTTTCTTGATCTCTCATAAGCTTTTGATACTGTCTCTCATTCTAAACTTCTTGCTAAAGTAACTGATCTCAACCTATCCCCTCTACTATTAAATGGTTCTCTAGTTATCTGACTAATAGACAACAGTTGGTAAGATGGCAATCCACCTGCTCCCCTTTCTTACCCATTCATACTGGGGTCCCTCAAGGCACCATTCTTGTCCCAATACTCTTTAATGTTTTTACAAACCAACTACACACTTCCTGCACAACCTTCTCCCTGATAAAAAAAACATGGACAACTCCACTCTTATCTCGTGTTCTAACAACATTCCCAACATCGACTGTATCACTCAAATACCTTTTTACCTGTAGAAAAATGGCTAACCAAGAACCAACTAATACTTAACCCCAAGAAAACCAAACTTCTACTCTTACTTCCCAAATCCCTCTCTCACCTCAAAACCACCTTCACCATTTCTTCTCTTAACACCATTATTCAAGCTGACCCACATACAAAGCTCCTCGATATTATAATTGATGACCAGTTGAGATTTGATACCCATATTCAGCACAGTATCAAAAAGATAAATCAGAAACTCAGCTTACTCTACAGACATAAAAAATACCTAGCCCCTGACTCCAAACAAACTCTAGCTCAGGTTTTCCTGCTTCCTTGTCTACTATATGCCTCTCCTATCTTTATTCATCTACAGTCCACCCTTTTAGCTAAACTCCATCAAACCTATTACAGTGTTGCAGGATTTGCCAGTAATCAACCTTACAAAACACATCACTGCCTTGCTTTAAAACATCTTTACTGGCTGGATTTCCCCCACCTGCTTCTCTGTCTCAGTTACAAATCACACACTCTTTACTTGCCAGATCCTTAGCCTGTCCCTCTCTCTCCTCCCTAATATCCCTTTACACCCCCTCCCGCACTCTCCACAGCTCAGACCAGCACCTACTTGACACCTACAAACCCAACAAAAATATTGACAAACAACTTTACAAAAGCAGTGTGTCCCAGGCTTGGAATAAGCTCCCCTAACATCCAAGCCATTACTAGCACAAATCTCTTTAAATCTGAACTGAAAAATTTCCTCCTAAATGCCAACACCTGTCATTACCAAGATCCTACTTAATCCTACTCCTTCCACTTAGATCTCTTTGCCATCTCTCATATTGCTACCTAGGCTGTCTTCATTGACTCCTTTCTGATACTTATGACTCTCAATTCTCTTCTTTAATAATTTCTTGCACTCTGAAGACAGCAGCAAAACTAACTTTATTTACCTCTCACTTACATAATCTTCTTACATAATACCAAGCTATTTCAATAGTGTAACCTCAGTTGTGTATACTCATTTGTAGTACTGTCTGTAATTACTACAGAATGTTTCTCTAAGCCTGTCCAATATTTGTATTTCCTGTAATGTACATCATTTGTTTTGTAATGTTTCACAAGTTGTATTGTAGTATTTTGTGTGTTGGAGCATTTCTGCTTGAGTGTCCACTGAAAACGGGCCACTGGGTCAGTTGGACTAACTCGGTTAACAAATGATAAATAAATAAATAAACAGATAGATAGATATATAGATAGATAGATATGTTTGTTTGTGTGGCCGTTGTACCTACTCTAACCCTACCACCTTCAGCTTAATTCCCCTACTACCTTCCACAATTTACATTTTATATATATATAATGTGTGTGTGTGTGTGTGTGTGTGTGTGTGTGTGTGTGTGTGTGTGTGTGTGTGTGTGTGTGTGTGTGTGTGTGTGTGTATAGCTAGATATATAAATACGTCATTGGGTCAAAAATAGATCAATACACAACCTCAAAACATTGTAAAGCTGTCACGTAATGTCTTTTTTCTTGATGAAACTGTGTACACAAAATGATGTCGAGCACCTTTGAGACGCATGCATGACAGATGAGCTCTACTGCTGCTCCTACTTCCCTGTGGCCACACCGTGCCCCTACATACTCTCCCTGCAGCCAGTGCTGTGGCCACAGGCAAAATATTTCATAAGCTGCACATCATGAGCACTTGCTTAATTGCATTCACTGTTATGAGCAGTGGGGCTCGTCGCACACACACAGTAAACAGAGGAGGGTTAGCAGTGATTGCTGCCACAGTGTTTCTGACTCCTAGGGGTTATGTAAGTAATAAAATAATCCTGTTTGACAGTTAACTTAAGAACTTAGTGTAGCACAAATTTACTTAATATTTTACATATTTATTTTGCCATCATGTTAACAAAGAATAGTAGTGAGTATTACGATTTTTCATGTATGTGACTAGAAAACTTGAAAGTTCTACAACCTGTGCACTGGTTACAATTCTGTCTTAGATATTTTACTTGTCAGGTAAGAGTCATTGTAAATCTGAATTACTGAAATAAACAGTATCTATCAAACTGTTTCTTCTGTGTAGGAGGGTCCTGTACCTTCTAATTATTTTACATAATTGTGCTCAAGTGATGGTGAACAGCTGTATATTATGTAACTGCTTTTATTGTACACTGTTAAACAGTTGCGTTTCTCTAATGACATTAGCTCACCGAATATCTGTATAGATGTTTAGTCAATATATATAATATACAAACGTGATTAGATGACCTTGTGAAGTTAGTTACAAGAATACTGGCATTTAGGTGCCCTTTATTATCTTTAAAGCTTAGAAGATGTTAATGCTGTTTTCAGTGGATGGGATCCCAGGCATATTTCATACCTCTCAACTAGCATGATTTTATTCTTCAGATTTACCCTTGCTTCTCCTAGAATTGCTTATATTCCTCATAAAGTCAGACCAGTCTGTGGCTACATACTTTATTAAATAAATCATTTAAGCCTAGATATAAGGATTCTCTACCATTAACTATATAGCTTCTAGTATACGAAGACCTACTGAGAAAAATAGGAAAGCCTCTTCTTTATGGCCTTTGCTATGATATTCAAAGGCTAGTGCTATGATTCATAGGTTAGTACTAAGCTAACTGCCCTTTGCCATTTTTTTTAGCCTAGCCACTCTCCCCTGACTCAGAGACTCCCTGCACCTTGTGTTTGTAATAGGCCACCCTCCCAACCCTTGATTTTTAATGCTAAGAGGTTGAAATGTATGGGATATTTACTGAAAATGTGCTAAAAGAGTTCCTATATTTATTGCTGATCCAGTATTGTTTTAGAGGGGTTAAATATTCCTGTATTAGTACTTCACTTATGTTGCTGCCTACCTTAATTATTAAATCAGGAATTTCACATTTATCACAATACTCTAATGGAATAATGTGATTACAGTGTTTTCTGATTATAGTGTTGGTGTTAACATGTTGTCTCATCAGTAATTTTTTTAACTTTACCCAAGCTTGTTCCTCTGGAAGCTAGACATTGTAAAGGCTGTGCAGGAATACAGAAGGAAAAGGAAGTCATGGAACACCACATGAATAAAGTAGTCTTCAGTTTCCATAAAGAAAATAGATAAGACACAATTTCCTGTTGCCTTGTCTGTCTTTCTCTCTCTTAGTCTAAGCCACTAGCAGAGCTTTATTGCTTTCAGTCTTTCTGCTTCTTTCCCTCCTGTTTTACAAGGGCATGTGACTTCCTCCATTCAGGGCATGTGTTTGGAAATCGCCCTCCCACGATACCCAAATACCACAACTCCATGTGCCCCACAGTGGAGAATGTTTTGGTATTAAAACATTTTCTAGTTTATATAAGGTCACCAGTGTCTGTGATTTTTTTTTTTTCATCTGGGGCTATTATTTTTGTTGTTTTGTTTACTATTCATTTTTTGGATGTATTTATTTCATTTGTTTTGTGTTTTTTTTTTTTTTTTACATTGCTGATACATTTGTTAAAGACTAGTGGTTTAAAGCATAACATTTTTTTTTGTATCTGGTCCTCCTTTGACCATCAAACCTCCCCCTCACTGCATAATTGGACCATTTGTTCCTCTTGGGATAAGAGCCCCATACCTTATTTGTTCCCCTGGATTAAAGGGTTACAACAGCTGGAAGTGGTTCCATCATCTGTGCAGGGGATCAGGGTTTTTTCCTTCATTATGCCTTAACATCCTAACTTGATTGTTAATTTCCATGTACACAGGCTATGGGAACATTTCTGTAGTCATAACTCCATCCCCGGGGGTTGATGTGAGCATCCACATCACCACAAGGGTCTCCTATACCCCTCTTTTAGTGAATGCATACTCCCACAGACATGCAGACAAAGGCTATTTTACCAGCTTTAAAGACAAAGCCCCACCCCAGTCTACAACTAATATTTTTCAAACCTGATTCCTCTTGTACAAATCAGATCAGCCAACAGGAATCATCATAGCCTGCCTTACCAACATGGGTGAACCAGCATAAGCTGCTTACTCCCATCCTCCCCAACCAGTTTGAGACAGTTTGAGCTCAAATCATCTGATTCTCCCCAGGGCTTCATCTCTCTCTATATCACAGAGACAGGCTATGTTTTATTATTTGCAGCCACAGAGTTACAACACCAAGAGGAAACTAATATTTATGCTTGCATGTATGATTACTAAAATAATCATTTCTGAATTCATAGAACCAACCAATTGCAAAATTGTCTTTAAATGACTGGTAGAAAAACTGTCATATGATGCACAAGGAAATGTTGGATCAGTTCTTTCTAGAACTGTAGAGCTTATATTATTTGCTGGTATAATTAACTAAGAACTGAATGCTAGGAAATGGTAAGGGGGTTTGGGGAGGAGTATAAAATACAGCAGTACAATATAAATCAAAAACATATCTTATGTTTTGTAACATTTATCTTTAGTTTTATTTTATTTTTTATTTATTTCTGTTTATTCATTGTTGACCGGGTTAGCCCTACTAAGCTAGTGGCCTTTTTTCAGGCGATACCCGAGGTAGTATTTATACTATTAGGGGACATGTGGTCAGGGCAATGAGGAGTTTTTGATAGGTGCTATGGGATCTTCTACATCCACAGGAGCTACCACCAACTCCAGTAGATGGGACTTCGGTTTAACATCTCATCTGAAGGATGACACACTCAGGATTTTAGCACACCCTTAATGTCACACTGTACTGTGCATTTCTTATGGTGGTCATTCTTATTTGAAGATGTTTCTGTTTTTACCTATGACTTCTACTTTTTTGAATATTTATAATTAATTGAATTATATTTTGCTTAATTGCACATATTCAATAGGAACATAAATATTTAAATAACAAGGACAGAATTTCATCATGTTACAGTCTAAGTGGCACAAAGCTGGAATGGATAGAACTTTCTGTGATAAGTTAATATGTTTTATCTTGCATTTAAATTTGACTATGAAAGTGCATTATTAATGTTCTATTTCTGATTTCTAACTTTCTGCAGTAGCTTACATTAATACCAAAATGTGCTGGGTGGAAGGCAGGGATTTCTGTCAGGAAATATTAGGTGCATTGGTTATGCAGTAAACACAATTTTGTTAGGAAGATCTTGAAGAATTGTTAAGTCGGATTACATTAAAATGTATATGAACCAGAATCCTATTGAGAAAGTAAAAAGAATTAAAAATAAATAATAAAAACTTACCAAAGCTTTCTTTTTTTCTCCTTAGTCCATTGGCTTCTTTACAAGTGTCACTTTCCTGCGATTTGACCAGTCTATCTGCTTCACTACAATATTCATGTTGACCACCCTACTTCTTGGTGGGTTCTACATTAAAGACTTGCCTTTCTGGCTCGCATGGGCTAAATATATATCCTTTGTGTCCTATCCCTTCTATTCAACACTGATAATGGAATTCAACAGTGACTTCGCCATTCAGTAAGTATGTTGTACTACACTTACAAGTTACAGTGTGGTAGGTCAGAAACTGCTTTGTATATATTAGTGAATGTAATACAGTTATATTGGACTGAAAACAAATCATAAAAAAATCAGTTTTCTCCTATTTTAAAAATGCCTAGAAGGTGTAATTGCAGACACTGTGGGTAACCTCCCAAATAAGCTAGATGCAAATAAATTTCACCTTAAGATAGGAAATGTGTGTGTGTGTGTGTGTGTGTGTGTGTGTGTGTGTGTGTGTGTGTGTGTGTGTGTGTGTGTGTGTGTGTGTGTGTGTGTGTGTGTGTGTGTGTGTGTGTGTGTGTGTGTGTGTGTGTGTGTGTGTGTGTGTGTGTGTGTGTGTGTGTGTGTGTGTGTGTGTGTTTGAGCTTAGACTCCATAATGGGAAGAGTGACATACCTAACATCCTCAAGTTGGACAGCTAGTTCATGCTTTTTATGCCCTTTCTTGAGCTCTACAAAATATTTCTTATGTTTGTAAAATGTATACATAGATCATAATTACCTGATTTTAATTCTTACTTTTTAGTCTCTTTTTTGATCATTGCAGGGCATTACAGGACATTTCTTCACCTATTCTAAAATGTTGTGATAAATCACAGTTAACTGATTTTTGTCTGACTTTCCTCTGCTTGAGTTTATCTCTGTAAACCAGATATGGTATTAAACTTACAAACACAATCGCAGAAACGATAGATACATTTTTGATTTACATATAGTACAGTGTAGTGTGTTACAGTCAGTGTGAGATCAAAGGGTGCTTTGTAAGCTAGTCACAGAACACCACACAGCATTCTTTAGGAGACCAGGTGCAAGGATAAGGCTTTGAGACAGTCCACGCAGGATGTTTTGTTTGCTCCCTGCATTCTTTTTATGAGAAATCTCTGTGGTCTCTCAAGCTGTTGCATGTGCCTAGTCAGATACATACTGAAGGGTGCATTGTATTCAATGAATGGTCTGATGAGCACTGGTTATGGTGGAACAATGACCTCCTTGAACCTGGATGCCATGCTCTTACTTATAAGTTGTGAAACATTGAATTAAATGATTTTCTCACCGCAGTAGACACATGTTGGTCAAATATCAGGTTACTGTGAGCATGCATTCCCAGATTGCTGACCACTGGCTCTACTTTTAGAGGGTTATTATCAATGCACTAATTTCCAGAGGTGGGCATCTTTGCAAAGGGCCCTATTATGTATTTTTTCTCATTGAGTTGAAGTCTATGGTTCTGGCACTAGCTGTTTGTCTGTGTTGGGCCCTCCTGAGAGGTATCTGTGTCTTTAGGGGAATTCAATGACTATGCTTAGTTTGCTGTATCTGCAAACTTGGTTAGCCAGAGGCCCTTGATGTTTGTCTTAACATCGGAGAAGTAGAAGCCAAAAAGGAGAGGCCCCAGCATCAACCTCTGTGGGACACCACCAGTGACTGTCTTCTTTGTGGAGGTGGATTCCCCAATTCTAACTTTTTGTGTCCTATCAGTGAGCCAGCTGGCTATCCATTAGGTGATTATATGGGTTTCTACCTAATTTTGTAAGTTTACCTACAATGCCCAAGTGAGATACTGTGTTGAACACTTTGGAAAAGTTGAGATAGACAGTGTGCACTCTTTTGCCCTCTTCCATAGCTTTAGTGACCTTCTCAAAGAAGTCCACCAGTTTAAATTAGGCATGACCCACCTTTGAAAGAACCAAACTGGGTAGGGACCAGTGTCTGTAGGTTTCCTGTGCCATTGTTTATCAGAGCCATGATAATTATTTCCATTCCCTTGCATATGAGATTAGTCAGACTTATGAATCTGTAGTTTTTCGGCCCCATGGAAGCCCACAGCCTTGTATAGAGGGATAGCCATTGTAGTCCTCAATGCATTAGACATGAAGCCTATATGGAGGTTATGGCTAAAAAAAGATTCTACTGGGCCTGACAGGTCATGTTTCATGCTTTTCAAGAGGCATCCTGGGATATTATCAGTACCCACTGAAGAAATGTTGATGCCCTTAGCACAGTGAGAACCTTGCTCCCTAATAATACTTGTGGAGAAATGGTGAAGGTCATTTCTGCGGGGGGGACTGGGTGTGATAGGTAGGTAGGTAAAGTTGGAGATAAATTTAGCAGCCAGCAAACCTGCTATATCCTCTGACTTAGTATAGTTGGTTCCAGTCACCTTTAGTTTTACACATTGTCAGGTATTGCCTTTAAGGTTGTGGTCATAACTGAAGAATGCCTTATGATTGTCCTTAGCTGTGGAGGCTTTCTTCATCTCAAATTTGGCTTTGTCAGGCTTGATAAGTCCCCTGAGTTGCTTGTTCAAATTGATGAGGATATATTTACCTTGCTGGGCAACCCCCTTCCTGTTCCTGGACAGATTTTCTTTCTTTTGTTATTTAATCTTTTTATACTGAAATTCTAAACAACAACAGTCCAACAGTCCAAAAAGTGAATAATAAAGAAACACAACTTGATTCACAATGATACAGAATCCACACTGACTTCAGGAAGTATAAATCACCGTAAATTTATTCTGGTACCTCAGTCTTTCGTCTTCAAGGAATAATTCAAGTATAAAGTTCACCTCCTTATATGTAACCAGATACTTAAACATACAAATTTAATAATTATTTAATTACATCAATTAACTATATAATAAAATGCACCCTGCCAGTTCATTATATTTTAAGAACTTTGAATGCAAAAAAAAAAATGTGAAAGGCCAAAGTACCAGAATAAACTTATGGTGATTTATACTTCCTGAAGTCAGTGCAGATTCTGTATCGTGGTGAATCAAGTTGGTTTCTTTATTATACTGGAATTCTATCAGGGTTGTTTGCTTTTGGAGCTTGTCCTGTTTTTATTTCAGGTGGGTACAGCTATCTTACTATTTACATGATTGTACAGGGTTTCTGTAAACAGTTCTGCATAGGAAGCTGTATTCTCAGGGATTGGGGGGGCTTGGAATTTTGCTAGACTGTCACTTAGAAGAAGGTAGTTAGTCTTGGAATAGTTTTTAAATACTTCAGGGTTAGATGGGATCCCGGGCTTAATATTTATTTCAAGGGAGACAGCTGTGTGGCCCAATCTGACCAATGGGGACTTTACACAAGGGGCATCATTCCCTGATTTTTGTAAGGTCATATCAAGGATATTGGTTCTCCTGGTGGGTGTGCAGACTAGCTATTCAAGGGTGCTTGTGTTAACAAAGTCCAGAAATCTATAGGTCTGCATTTTTGAGGTTGTGTATGATTCCCAGTTAATGTTGGGGTAGCCCATGAGTGTTGTGTTTCATTAAACGAGGAGTGCCTCAAGTACATTCAAGTACGTGGAATGGGCTTCCTGAGTCATGGAGAAGGACCAATAGCTTGCAGAGATATAGTGTGGGACTTTACTTATGGTAAGCTGGATGTGAAGATGCTCAAGTGTGTTATTTTATTTAACCAGCCTTGAGGTGTGTTCATGTTTGAAGTAAATTGAGACTCCTCCACCTTTAAACTGTACCTGTGCCATAGGTGGACTGAGTATATGAAAAACATTATAGCCCTGCAATGCTGGTGTGCCCTCTGCAGCTTTAAACCATGTCTCGGTAACTGTGCAGATGTCTATATTCTCCAGGGTGAGGAGAACTTGTAGGGAGTGGAGTTTCCCATTTAGACTCCTCAGATTGAGCAGTAACACCTTTAGAATATTCTGAGTCAGTTTAGCTATGCCGATAGGTTTATCAGGTTGGCACTGCTTAAAAAAGGCACGGTGGGGGTGGACAAGGTTTTAGCCAATATTTGAAAACATGGGGTGGGGGGCACGTGCAGACCATCCCTGGCAAAGCATCATGGTCTCGTTAACATATCATCTCAAGCATACAAATATTTTACCCCCTTGGTGTAACACCAAAAATTATTTGCCTTTTATTGGTACTATGGCATCATCCTTGAAGATGGTGAAATATCACTTAATGGTAAACTCATATCAGCATGGGATACATAGTCAAAGACCTCCAGGGAGGTATGCCGCAGGTCATCTACACCTACATAGACTATATCTGAGTCATGCTGGCCCTTGCGGTGCAATAACTTGAGCGCATGTGTGATCTGGCATATCCTAGCCCTTGACAGGAAGCTTTAGGTGAATCTCTCCTTGCTCAGCCTGGTGAATCGGACATCCCTGTGTCAGTTATGACTAAAATATTATGTTGTCTGGCAGTTTGCCTAATAGGCCTAGAGCATACCTCTCAACTTCTCAGATCAAGAAATCTGGACAAAACCATAAATAATGGTGGGACAAATGCCCAAAAATAGGGACAATTTTTAAATATTTCTCTTACAAACTTAGAAAGTTGATAGAATAACAGGTTTTGTATTAGCATGGATTTTATAAAAGATATGAAGTCTAAAACTCAAATTTCTGTTATTATTTTCTAACTTTAGTCTGCAATAATTTTCTAGTGATTTGCTAATAAACCACAAATGTTGGAGAAACAGACTAAAAATATAAGACAAAAATCTGAACATTCTGTGAAAATCTGGACAGTTGAGAGGTATGGAGAGACTGAGACACCTTGTGATGATGCTGTGTGTGTCTTGGTGCATGTTGTCTTAGCAGAGTGCTCTGGAGATTGCTAAGGACACTTGCTCTGTGTGTGATGTCTGGAAGGCCTCTGAGGTTGTGGAAGATTACATTTAAGAGCCTCAGCATTTGTGGGTCTAACTGTCTAGTCCATAGCAGGTGTAGTCTGTATGTTATTACCAACCTGTTTTGTGTTGTTTGTGCTGGTAAGTGAGAGCCTTGCCTCCAGATACATTGTGTAACCACATCTCTCACATACCATATCAGTTTGCTTTGGAATTAGGTGGTTGTCAGTAAGTATGAGAGAACTATGACATTGCCTCAGGGCACCCAAATCCATCAAGCTTGCTGCAGAGATAGTAGGAAAGTGCAAATGTATGCTTAATAGATCCTTAATTCATGCATTTTACTAGTGGGTGGTACAAAAGGGGTTAACAGCTGGCTGATAGGTTGTTACTTATACTTGCAGACCTATGTTCCTCAACGCAAGAACCAGTTGCTCTTTATGCAGCAGGGCACTGCAAAGATTTCTGAAGTAGTCTTTTAGAAGGAAGGTGTTAATTCAAAGTAGTTATGACTATACTGAACAGAGTAGGGCGCATCTGTACAATAATCAACATCACACAAACAAGGTGACTTTATAGCAGCCTAAAAAAAACTGTTGAAATAAATAAAATGGCTCTAATAAAATGTGGCAATGTCAACTGGGTCTGGGTAGGGTTTGCCATTTAATATGAGTTCTGCACATTGTTGAGTGCTATTTCTTAGTTTTATAACATAACATAACATAACATAACATAACATAACATAACTAAACAAGGATTTGTAATTGTCCTTAGCTTCAAATGCCAACCTAAGTTCATGGACTGCCTTAGTAATTCTAATATTCTTTTCCAAATATTTTCCTTGACTTGGAGGAGGGAATCCTTTGATATGTTTCAAATTCTAATACATTTTTTCTTTTATTGTAGATTTTATTTAAATTGGTGAACCACCAGGATGGTTTGCTTTGAAATGTCCTGTTGCATTTGGATCTTGATGGAACTGCCAATTCAATATATTTATTTATAGGTTCATAGGAGGTTACTAAGTTAACAGCCCTAGGATCTTTACATGCCTAGCCGTATTATACCAATGTTCCCTAACTGACCTTGGTTAGATGGTTGTTATTCGCATAGTGAGCCCATGATCAGCACTGACTACCCCTGTCCATAAGGGGCATAGGTGCCACCTCTGGTGAATTTACAGTCCGCCATCCAAATGTCTAAGCTGCACTTGATTAGGGGTCATTGAGGAGCTCTGCTTCACATGAATTAGGAGTTTATTCCAGAGGAGCAGCAGTTTCTGGGAGATGTATTTATCTCTCCTGGATATTCCGTTAATGTTACAGGCTAGGTTGAGCTCCCTGGAGCAAGTGACTCTTGTCCCATTTTATTTGTGGATGTGCAGCATTCCCATCACAGCAAGGTCAGAGACTGCTCTGTAGACCAGGCACAAGTCACCTCTCAGCAGCCTATAAAATATAGAGTACAGTGACAGGGCTTTCAATTTTTCCATGTAGGTCATGTTTTGGAGATCCTGAATTTTCTTGGTGAGCAACCTCTATGCTCTCTCTCCAGCTGCTGCAGATGTCTAATGAGGTGCATGCAAAAGGGAGCATTGTACTCTATTAATGGTCTGATGAGGGTCAAGTACAGGGGAGTCATAACATCCTTTTCTCTTGGATCCGTTGCCTTTACTTATGAGGTGTGCAACATAGAAGGCTTTCCTTACCACTGTGGATACATGGTGATCTCAGTTTAGATTGCTATCAACCTGTGTTCCCAAATCTCACACCACTGGGTTTGAGTTTAAATGGGCACTGTCAATATTGTAATTTTCCGGGAATTCTTCTTTGCCAAAGGGGATAACCATGCAGTTTTTTGTGTTTAGTTTTAGTCAGTGACTTTGGCACCAATCATTTGTCCATGTAAGCCCCTTTTGTAATATGTTAACATTGTTGGTGGACTCAATGATTGCACCCAGTTTGCAATCATCAGCAAACTTGGTAAGCCACAGGCCATCTACTTTCACCTGGACTTCCAAGAAATAGATTCCAAACAGTAGAACTCCCTGCACAAATCCTTGTGGTACACCACTGGTAACTGGTCTAGTGGAACAGGTGGAATCCCCAACTTTGACAGTATGCATTCTGTCAGTGAGCAAGTTGGCTACCCATCTAGTGAGGTAAGGGTTAATCCCCAGCTGGGAGAGTTTCTCAATGATAGTTAAGTGGGTATAAAACTACTTTACGAATCTATCTGATGAGGCAATATCTAGGGTGATGTTGTTATAAGTGAATTTTGAGACAGTTCATAAAATTTGAGGAGATTTTTGTTCTTGAAGTCTTTAAATTCTGATATATTGGTTTCAGGTGGTTGGATAGTTTGTGTGAAAATTCTACTAGCTTGTGATTTGAGTTAACTGGAGAAGACAATACTAATGGAATTGGGGATGATGTTGCATTTTTAAGTACCAGGTCAAAAATATTTAGTCCTTGCTTAGTAGCTTGGGTGACTGATGGAGTGGCAGAGAAAGGATGGGTGCGCCTGGCCTTGATGGGAAGGTGATTGCTGATACCCCCCCCCCCAAGGGGAGGAGTGGTCCAAAAAGAGAAGTTGTCTTGGACATAATCAATAAGTGTGGGGTAGAGAAATGGAGGTGGGCAGGGCATAAAACAAAGAAAGCCCTGGACTGAATCACAGACAAGAAGAGACCCAGGTCACCCTTAGGATCCACAAACAGCCCCAGCAATACCAGATTAAGTCCATAGGGTTAGGAGAATAGCTGGTAGATCCAGCATGGATGTGGAGCTTTGGGGACTGGTCCAGTAAAGATGAGGTCCGAGGGGAAAATACTCTGCCTTCTAACAATCTAGTCCACTGAGTTTTTATTTATTAGATCTAAAAATGTCTTTGCATATCATATGTTGTTGATGTAGGTACTCCAATTCACTGATAGCTAGTTAAACCCTCCCAAAATGATGGAGTTCTTATTTATGAAGAGTTCATTCATGATGTTTAAAAATCTGACATGAGCTTTCATGGTTATTGAAGGTGTCCTGTAACAGATGATAAACTGATGGCTGATTTTGTTTAGCACAATTTGGAGTTGAGTAAGTTCCATATGTTGGTGTTCAGGAATCTGTGATATACGCAAACCACCACAGTTGTCAGTGGGGCAGAATATGAAAGTTTCGTCACATAAATGCATGCAATCTTCAACTCTTTTAAGAGGCAGTCTTGTTATAGGTTCATAGGTGTTTACAAGGTTAATGACCACAAGAGCCTTTTTAAGCCTAGCCATGTATCCCAAATCTCTGACAAGTTCTGACTCCCTTGATAAGTGTAAGCATGGGCCTGGGAGATGAACCATTTACAGGTTACCTGTGTCCATTAGAGACATAGGTGCCAAACCAGGGATGAATTTCCGGTTTCCCATCCAATTGTCCAAGTTGCACTTGAATTGGGTTAGGGAGGAACTCTGCTTCACATGGATGGGGAGCTTGTTGTATAGATGGGGTAGTCTGTGGGATACATACCTATCTCTCTAGCAGGTCCTATTTATATCACAGGCAAGGTTTAAGTCTTTAGAACAAGTAATTCTGGTGCTGTTTATTTTGTGGATATGCAAGAGGTCCATCAGAGTGGGGTCTGACAATGCCCTATATCCCAGGCATAGATCTCCCCTCAAAAAGCCTGTAGGAGACAGAATACAGGGATAGGGCCTTGAGGTGGCCTGCATAGGATATTCTACTTATGCCCTGGATTATTTTAGTGAGGAACCTGTGTGGATGTTCCACTTGTTGGATATGCCTGGTTAGATACTTACCAAAGGGGACATTGTACTTAATGATAGGTCTGATGAATGCAGAATACAGTGGAACAATGACTTCCTTGGAATTAGATGCCATACCTTTGTTTATAAGTTGTGCAACATAGAATGATTTCCTCACCACTGTACACAAGTGATGATCAAAGGCTAGATTACTATCAATGTGTGTCCCTAAGTCTCTGACTACGGGGACAACTTTAAGGGGTGTGTTGTCAATATGATAGTTACCAGGGATGGATAATTTCCCAAAGGATATTATTATGCATTTCTTGGCATTTAGCTTTAGTCCATGACTCTGACACCAGTTGTTTATCTGTGTCAGCCCCTCCTGGAGAACATTTGTGTCCGTGTGAGATTCAATGACAGCTCCTAATTTTCAAAGATCTGCAAATTGTAGTCAGCCAGAGACCACTAACATTAGCCTTGACTGCTGAGAAGTAAATGTCAAAAAGGAGCTGTCCAAGGACTCATCCTTGTGGGACTCCACTTGTGACTGGCTCTTTGTAGAGGTGGACTCCCCAATTCTAGCTTCCTGGGTCCTGTCTGAGTGCCATTAACTATCCACCGGTTGATTTACAGGTTTGTACCTAACCTCTTGAGTTTGTCAACAATGCCCAAGTGGGATATTGTGTCAAATGCCTTGGCCAGGTCAAGGTAGGCAGTGTGAATGACTTTGCCATCATCCATTGCTTTGGTGACCTTCTCAAAGAAGTCCACCAGGTTGAGTAGGCATGATCTGTCCTTGATGAATCCAAACTAGGTTGGGTCCAGTGTCTGGAAGTTTACTATATCTCTACTGGTAATCTCCATGATAATTCTTTCCATGGCTTTACATATAAGACTAGTGAGATTTATGGGTGTGTAGTTTCCAGGGTTTGTAGATGGTCCACTTTTGTGCAGAGGGATGACTGTTGCCTTTCTCCATTCATGAGGCATGAAGCCTGTTTGGAGGCTGCAGTTAAGTAGTAATTTCAGAGGCCCAGATAGGTCATGTTTCATGCTATTTAGAAGGCATCTTGGGATATTGTCTGGGCCCATTGATGCAGTGTTCTTGGTCTTAGAGACAGTATTAAGGACCCATTCCCTAGTGATAGTAGGGGGATTCCCTATTGATAGTAGGTGGAGTTATATTTGATGATATTTCCTGTGGGAAGGTTGAGGAGGAGAGAGGGGTAAAGTTGGAGCTGAATATATCAGCAGGAGGTTTATTATATCTTCTGGCTCAGTATAGGTGGCTCCATTTACAACAAGCTCTGCACACAATTGTGTATTGCCTTTAAGGTTGCGGACATAGCTAAAGAATGCTTTGTGGTTGTCCTTGGTCTGGAAGGCCAAACGTACCTCAAATGTGGCTTTGGTAGACTTTATTTGTCCTCTGAGTTGTTTGTTTAGTTTGATGAGCATGCTTTTATCCTGCCGGGTACTGCATCTCCTAATTTTAGCCATGATTTTCTTCCTGCTGTTATACAGCCAATTTATTTTATGATTCCACCAGGGTGGCTTGTTTTTTGAGTTAGTTCTGTACTTCCTGGTGGGTACAGCTGCCACTATGCAGCTGTTAACATGCTTGTACAGGGTTTCTGTGAACAGTTCTGCATAGGCAGAAGTGCTCTCAGGGTTTATGGGGACTTGAAATTTTGCCAGGTTCTCACTTAATAGCAGGAGGTTAGCCTTAGAGTAGTTCCTGAATATTCTACGTTTTATTTTACTTCAAAGGAGACTATTTTGTGGTCTGACCTTACCAGGGAAGGCATTACAGTAGGGGGTGTGCAGCAGTCTCCCATATTAGTGAGGACCAGATCCAGTATGGTTGCACCCCTGGTTGGTGTATTGACTGTCTGCTCCAGAGAGTTTGTGTTTACAAAATCCAGGAATATCTGTGCATGTGCATTTGGTGTTGTAAAAAAAAAGCACTTTTTAACTGTTCAGAGTTCTGCAATGTCTTAATTTTTGCTTGACTGAATTATTTATATATTTGCTGGCATTGTTTTCTGATACTCTAAGTGCCTCCATCTTGATTTCTTTCCTAATTTACTGCCTTCTGCACTTGTTTTTAGTCATTTTTTAAATTTAATTACATTTATTTAAACTATATTTGCTTTAATATCGCTACACACTTGTGTGCTAGCTTGCACTGCATTTGACTCGTTTTTCTGCTGTTTTAGCTGCTTTTCTGTAAAAAAAAAGTTCTAAGCTTATTTCCTGCCTTTCCTGTAACTAGTCTAGTCCAGATAGAGATTTGCTGTATCCAGGACTGTTTGTAAGCATCTGAGCTCCCCCCAAGCCTTTCTGTGTTGGAGGGAAGCCTTCTAGCTTATCAGTGGGAGTGGTAAGCACTAGGTAGCCTATCTACCACAAGAGAAGTGGTTTCTGGCTCAGAAATTGTAGTTTATTGGTCATTTGGGCAGTTTTTCCATCCCTTTCAACTTTCTGGTTTAAAAGCCCACATTTGCGCTTGTTTTCTGCCTTTCCTCTAACTAGTCTAGTCCAAATACAGATTTGCTGTATCCAGGACTGTTTGTAAGCTTCTGAGCTCTGTCCATGTGGGTGTGAATGACCTGAAATGCACCTCCCTGGACTACATGAAAAGAGACATGGTGGAGCTTTCGGATTATGTGGCCCAGGCAGGTATGACACTAGCCCTGAGCAGTATCCTACCGTCATCCAGAATTATATCGCAGTACAAACAAAAAATAATTGACTTCAAGAATTGCCTCCCTGGACTACATGAAAAGAGACATGGTGGAGCTTTCGGATTATGTGGCCCTGGCAGGTATGACACTAGCCCTGAGCAGTATCCTACCGTCACCCAGAATGATATCGCAGTACAAACAAAAAATAATTGACTTCAAGAATTGCCTCCCTGGACTACATGAAAAGAGACATGGTGGAGCTTTCGGATTATGTGGCCCAGGCAGGTATGACACTAGCCCTGAGCAGTATCCTACCATCACCCAGAATGATATCGCAGTACAAACAAAAAATAATTGACTTCAAGAATTGGCCAAGTTTCTGGTGTCATTCTAAGGGGATCCAGTATCTGTCTGCTTGGGATGACATGACTGACAGACCTCAATGCTTTGCCAGAGATGGCCTGCATATGTCACCCCTTGGTTTCCGGGTATTGGCTAAGGCTCTTGCCACCCCTATAGTGCATTTTTTAGGTCGGTGTTCCAAAGACCAAATTACCACCATAACAGCTAAAAATAACTGCAACCTGTGGGTCATGCTGCTCAGTGCTAGAAGTCTAAATCTCAAGATGCACTCGCTCAAAGCACTCCTCAAAATGGATAACATTGACATTTGTGCTGTAACATAGACCTGGTTTAAAGCAACAGAAAGCATCCCTGCACTACCAATATATAAATCATTCCACACCTTTTGGCCTTGAAACATGGACCAAAGCTCCAAAGGCAGTGGTGTCTCCATATTCATAAAGGATATGCACTCCTCCAAACTAGTGGCCCAGCATAACACATCTGAGATATTTCAGGTTCAACTAACATTGGGTAAGATGGTGATCCAGATCATAGCCTGCTATAGGTCCCCAACCATGTCCCTAGACTCTTGCTCCATGTTCCTAAGCACCCTGGAATCTATCAAGGTCCAACCCAACACTCTCTTACTATGAGACTTCAACTACCCCTCCATCAACTGGGAAAACTACTCAAGCACCAATACACTGGACCAACGCTTCCTGGAATTCATCAATTCCAATGGCCTGGACCAGCTCCTTTGGACTTCCACTAGAGGAACCAGTATCCTTAACCTGGTTATTAGTAACATGGACGATCGTTTCTCTACACCAATAGTCAATCCCTCCCTGGTCAGATCCGACCATAAACTAATCCCCATGGAAATCCACATTTCACCCACAACCCCTGCAAAGGTAACCACCTTGAAAAACATATCCAAAGCTGACTTTGGACTCCTAAAAACAGAGGTGGCTAACTTCACGGCACCCATGCCAATGGAAAATAGTTACATGACTGCCAAATCATACACCAATGCACTGTTTGAACATATACACTAATGCATGGAACTAGCCATACCCAACAGAACCAATAAGCTCTCCTCCAAAAAAAGGAAGCCAATCTGGTGGTCCCCTGCCATTAATAAACTTTACAACAGAAGGAAGAAACTGCTGCAGAAAAGGTGATGTCCCAAGACTGGGAAAACTCCCTTATTAGCCTCAACAAAAAGTTGAGATCCCTCATCAAATTCTCTAAAGCCAGCTATGAAGGCAGAATTATGGCAGACACTAAAAACAATCACAAAGCCTTCTATAGCTGTATCCAGAACCTCCACGGCAACACACAGATTTGCTCTGAGATACTGTACAATGGTACCTCCTATACTCGGTCAACAGATATTGCCAACATACTGTCCGACAGATTCAGTGGCAACTTTACCCCTCTCCCCCCCAAAGGATCAATCACAATACCAGAAGAATGCCTGGCACCCAGCATTACTGCAGAACAAGTTAAAGCTGCATTGTCCAAGGCCAAGAATACAGCTTCCATAGGACCCAATAATATCCCTGGCTGTGTTCTACATGAACTACAAAGTGAACTGGCACCACATCTGTGTGCCCTGTTCAGTCACAGCCTCACCTCAGGCTTTGTCCCTACTGAATGGTGCACTGCTACAGTCATCCCTCTCCATAAAGGGGGAGTGACTACAGACCCTGGGAATTATCACCCCATTAGCCTGATGAGTCTGATATGTAAAGCTATGGAGCGTATCATTAGGGACCTGATTAACAAAAATATAGGAAATCTCCAAACTCTAGACCCCATGCAATTTGTCTTTGTGAAAGGGAGATCATGCCTGCTCAACCTGGTTGACTTCTTTGAGTCAGTCACCAGGGTTGTAGATGAAGGTAAGGCTCGATCTGGCCAAGGCCTTTGATACCATTCGTCACTCGGGAATTATTGATAAACTCACCAAACTAGGCATTAACCCCTATATCACTAAGTGGGTTGCAAATTGTCTCACAGATAGAGCACACACTGTGAAAGTAGCAGGCTCCAAGTCAGACTGCTGACCAGTCATGAGTGGAGTCGCACAGGGATTGGTCCTGGGTCCTCTCCTCTTTGGCATCTACTTCTCAAAAGTCCAGGCCAACACAAAGGGACGCTGGCTGACCAAGTTTGCAGATGATTGCAAGCTGGGAGCCATTATTAACTCCCCAAGTGATGCAGACATCCTACAGGAAGGCCTCACTGAGACCAATCACTGGTGTTGAAACCGTAGCCTTAAGCTTAACATAAAAAAATGTGTCATCATCCCCTGTGGCAAAAACTCAGTTCTCACTAATTACCACATTGATGGGAGCCCACAGAACACTAAAGGCATTATAAGAGATCTGGAGACACAGGTTGACAGCAACCTCTCCTTTGACCACCACATTGCCACTGTGGTCAGAAAGTCCTTCTATGTGGCACATCTCATTACCAAGGGTTTTTCATCAGGAAGAAAGAGGTCATCATATCTCTCTGCTCTTCCCCCATTAGACCAATCATTGAGTATACTGCCCCATTTGGCATGTACCTCACTAGACACCTGCAACAGCTATAGAGGCCACAGAAGTACCTCACGAAGAGGATCATAGGCATTAAACATATGTCTTAATCTTGAAGCATGTTTTTATTTCTAAGTAGGCCATCATTAATTAAAATGTGAGGGTTATGAAACATATCTGTTCAACATAAAAAATGGATGTCAAGATGGCATTTATACAGAAAAATCAGTTTTGTGTACTGCTAAGAGTGGCAATTTTAAAATAAACATAATTCTGTGATGTAATTCTACATGTTTAGACATACTTTTAACTGGAAACAGCTTTCTGACATTCATTTTGGAGTCTTTTTTCATTCACCAATATGAAATATATACTTGTATGTACCTGTGTAAGTCTGTATATGCTGTATATGTATGTGCTTGCATGTGTAACCTTCCAGAACACTGTTATAGCTATCATTTTGAACTGAAGGCAATTTCCTTGTACTGTTGTGTTTTAAATGACTAATATATATATATATATATATATATATATATATATATTTTTTTTTTTTTTTTTATATATGGATCTACTTCAGTAGATCGAACATTTACAAATTCGAACCACAAATGGCCAAGACCATATGTTCAAATCCGTAAATGTTCGAATACTGAAGTAGAAACACAAAAAACAACAAAACAAAAAAACAAAATGTCTAGCAGGGGGACTATGCCCCTCTGCACCCCCACACCCCCACCTGGACTCAAATATACCAACTATGAGATCACACTACATTGCGGAAATGAGAAATCTTCCCTTTCCCCTCTGTACGGAGATCTCCATTCAGTCTGATTGAACTTTTACAAGTTCAAACATATGGTCTCGGCCATATGTGGTTAGAACTTATAAACGTATGATCGACTGAAGGGGACCTATACATATATATATATATATATATATATATATATATATATATATATATATATATATATATATATATATAGACACACACACACACATATATATATATGTATATATATGTATATATATAGACACACACACACACATACTAATAGAAAATGTGTGTGTCTGTGTGTGTGTCTGTGTCTGTGTGTGTGTCTGTGTCTGTGTGTGTGTGTGTGTGTGTGTGTGTGTGTGTGTGTGTGTGTGTGTGTGTGTGTGTGTGTGTGTGTGTGTGTGTGTGTGTGTGTGTGTGTGTGCCTGTGCAGCTAGATAGCTAGATAGATAGATGCAAATCTATTGAATTTAGTCTAAATTTCAGTGGATCAACAATAAAAACATCAACCACAGAAGGTCAAAAAAAAAGAGATCAACACCCTAAATCACATGCTCCAATGCACAAACTCAGACCATGCAAACAATATATACTGTTTTTTCTAT
Organism: Protopterus annectens; assembly: GCF_019279795.1. Lineage (NCBI taxonomy): Eukaryota > Metazoa > Chordata > Ceratodontiformes > Protopteridae > Protopterus > Protopterus annectens. The sequence goes on along the minus strand of NC_056743.1, from coordinate 1,194,571,962 downwards.
ATATTAGTGATTTAAAAAGCACAACAGTACAAGGAAATTGCAGACTTCCAAGATGGCCGCACATTGAGTAATAGCTTAATTATAGCTCTCCCAGCATGAAAACAAAAACTCAGCTGAGAAGGCCAGTAGTCTTTTGTGTTTGTGGGTAAATTTCAGTAACCTGCTCGTAAGTGTACAGCCTGGATGCTAGGAAAAAAAGATATACAGAGGACCTGCAAAAATCAGCTACAAAAAGTGAGGAAGAAACACTGACTGGGGAAAGTTCTGCAAGTGATCAGCAAAAAGCAATGCAACATCCAGGCATGACTTCCAGTAACCTACAGGAAGATATAACACAACTGAAACAGACCTGGTTAAAATAAATGCAACACTGGTGGAGTATATCAACACAAACAACAAAAGGCTGGAAGAAATGGAAGAAGTTTTAAACAGATATTCAGATGAGGTGATAAAGCTGCAAAAATCAGAGCTTGAAATGAAGAAAAGGCTGGCTGAATATGAGACTGCTCAGGAAGAGATGTTTCAAAAAATAATAGAATTAGAGGACAGAGCACATAGGGGAAAACTGAGATTTTCAGCTATACCAGAGAAGCTGTAAGGAGCAGACTGCATTAATTTTATGAAAGCACAAGTAAGCAACTGGACTGGTATTCCACAGCAGGAGTTGTTAGTTGAAAGGGCACAACTTGTGTATGTTCCAAACCTGGCTATAAGAAAGCAACCTAGACATTTAATAGTAAAGATTCAATCCTACCAGCAGAAGGTGTTGATTCTGACAAAACTGTGGCAGAAGGACAAAGTACTAAGTGTGGGAGACAGGAGTGTTTGTGGAGAATGATTACTAATTGTACACCAAGCAAGGAATGTCAAGATGCAGGTGTGAGATTCAAACTGCTGTACCCAGGTGTCTTCAAGGTATTCTTCCCTGTAGAGACAAAATTATTTTTCAGTGAAGTACATGCTAAGGAGGATATACAAAATTCTGTCCAACAAAAAGTGAGCTGCAAAATAGAAGGAGATTCTGCTTCTTGTTTTTTTGGTAATAAAGACCACAGAGATTATACCTATGAAACCTTTTCCAGTGTTTCAAACGAAAATGTTGGAGAGAAGGACGGGTGCACAAGAGTTGACTAGAAGAATCAAGAGCACATTGGAAATGAAGCAGAGAGAGAGGATTTGGGAGATGGAACAGTAATGAAACCAGTAACTTAATGTGGGATTACAATGCAATAATTATATTTGTGAAATATGACAAAACAATAAAATCAGGAAATATTGGACTTTTTCAGAATTTGTTGGACTTGCTGGGGAATCTAAAGTATATGCCCTTCTTCATGTAATGTTCAGAGAAATGCTTTGGGGAGGGGAAGAGAGGGAGAAAGTTAATTGTAAGTAAAGAAAAAAATAATAGTACCATTTTTGTGGTGCATACTTTTCCTTGCATGTTATAAATTAAAGTTTTCTTAGTTATTTTTAAGTGTAATGAGGATTATAAACAGGTGCAACTGTTCTTTTTGTTTTTCTCCCTTCTTGTCTCTTTTTTCTTCAGTTTTAAGAAATTTAGGCACTGCAATGTAAAAAAGGGGTGGTTAAAAGAGCATGACAAAAGAAAAATTAATGTGTTTTTTCTCATTCTCACATGGGGGAATGACTGGATTAAGGACCTTAAATTGATTTGGTAACAAGTTTTAAAAGAAAGCAAGTAAATGAAAAATAATATTTAATATTATGAGGCTTTTGACCTAGCAAATTAATGTATGCTTAGTAGCAATTCTGTATCTAGTTTTTGTGTCTGCATGGAAGCAATCTGATAAAAAGAACCTGACAGTCTGGTTCTCATGTCTCCATGGAGACAATCTGATAAAGAGAAATTGGTTACAGTCTGGTGACAGTGTTTGGCTGGGGGGGGGGAGAAACTGTCTAGGAGATAATGTTCTCTGAAAGCATTCAGGAGTTTTTCCAGCTGGGAGAGCTATAAAGATAAGACAATATTAGTTAGCAATTAGTAGAAGCACAGGCTGCACCATGCATCTTAGCATGGATAACCTTTCTTTTAGGTTAACTTAAGTCATGAGTGCAGCTGTCAGTTTGGGATGTTTCTTCCTATTACGAGGATAAAACATCAAAATTTGAAGATGTACATAGTTTTGTGTGTTGGTATCAAGTTAATAGGTTTTAGTGGGTATTGGGGTTTGTTTGATTTTATGTTTGAGGGCTTTCAATAAAACAAAACGTTTTGTAAGATGTGACATATTCTCAAATGGATACAACAAGAAACAAGTATATAAAGGTTCAATCTGCCAAACAGTGTATGCATGTAACACAAAACCTGGAAATAGACATTTAACAAAAAAGGTTTTATACATAAATGGTGGGAATAATCATTTTTTAATACAATGTATTTTAATATCCATGGTCTCACAGATAAAAAAAAGAAAGAGTAATGAACTACATTAAAAATGCAGAGTGCAAATAGCTGTGCCACAAGAGACGCACTTGGAAAGAAGTGAACATGTGACTTTGATAAAGAAAAGTTTTCAGGATTGCTATCCAGCAGAATCTCTGGGACAAAGGAAAAGAGGAATACTTATATTAATTGCAAGAGGAGCTCCAATAGTTATAGAAGAGGATAAAAAAGATAATAATGGGAGATTAGTAGTGCTAAGGAGCTACTGGTAAGGGAGGAGAATTACAATGGTATGTATTTAGATTCCACCTAAAACTGCTATAATGGAGCTTAAGAAAATTATGGGAGAAATAATCAGTTTTCAGCAAGGAATATTACATATAGGTGGAGACTGGAATTTGATTTGCAGCAGTGAAGATGTTTCTCATGGGGGGGGCAGAAGGGAAACTATAACAAAGGAGGGTAGATTTTTGAAGAAATGTATGATAATATTTGGCATGGATGTTGTGAATTCAGTAATAGGAGTTTGGAGTGAATTGACATATTATTACCCAAGATATAAAAACTGGGCTAGGCTAGAGAGAATTTACATTTCACAAGAACATGTGTATTTAATTAAAGGTATTGGTATGCACCCAATAACTATTTTTGATAATGCGCCAATAATAACTAAAATAAAAACACAGGGTAATGAAATAAAAATGAAAATATGAGATATTTGAGAGGATAGAAATTTCTTTAAAAATATAGTTAGGGAGTGAGATAAAATTAAGGTGGAGTTTAAAATTAATGTGGAAATAAAAGAAAGGAAGCTATGGTTAAGAAGTAACAATAATTATTTAGAGGGATTGACAAATGGTAAAGTATTGCAGAATAGGGGGAATCTCACAGAACAAAAACAGGATCAAATGCAGAATGCTAAGAAGAAAATAAGGGATTACCTCAATAATATGCACAAGTTTAAAAAGATTACTGTTAAGCAATTGTTTTTGATAATACCACTGGAGCACAAAAATTTTTAGCACAATGACTCAGGCAACAGAAAGTAGAATGGGCTATCACAAAGCTTAGGAAGCCTATAACAAGGAAAGTAAAAGGAGACCCTGTATAGGTATTATAAATATTTTAGAAATTCTGTGAAAGTCTGTATAAAGCAGAGAAATATGGAAATCAAGAAAAGATGCAAATGGAAATGTTTATGGAAGAATTAAATATGCCAAGGTTAGAGGAAAATGAGGCTCAATTACTAATGGTTAGGATAGGAGGAGATGAGATAAAAATTGTAATGTGTAACCAATCTACAGGAAAGTCGCCAGGAATAGACGGTATTCCTATGGAATTTTGGAAGCTAGGAGGGAAAAAAAACTGATAAAGATCTAGAAGGTTTTGTTTAACAGTATTTTAAGAGGAGGAGAAATACCAACATCCTAGAGGAAAGCAGTAGTAGCTATAATACCTAAACAGGGTAAAGAGCCATCAGATTCAACTTCATGTAGGCCCATTTCAATGCTAAACCATAATTATAAAGCATTCATGTCTATAATGGCTAAAAGAATCTCAAAAGTAATGCCAAAATTGATAGATATGGATCAATGTGGTTTTGTGAGGTAAACGTTTGGCAACATTAACAGAACATTGATGATCCAGAGGGAAGCAGAATGTAAGAAAATACCATTGTCGTTGGTGGGTCTTGATGCAGAGAAAGCATTTGACAGAGTAAGCTGGGACTTTATGAGCAGGGCAATGGAAGCATTTGCATTTCCTGAAAAAATTTATAAGGTTGATTAGGAGGATATATGAGGGATTGGAGGCAAAAATTTAAGTGGGTGGGGTCCTCTCTGATAATTTCTGCTTAAGCAGAAAAACCAGGCAGGGGTATCCTCTTTCTCCTTTGTTATTTGCACTATATTTAGAAACACTGGCAAAGAAAATAAGGGACTCAGAAATTCAAGAATATAATTGGTATGGTAGTCAAGAAAAGCTGTCTTGGTTTGCAGATGACACTATTTTATACCTGACAAAACTAGAAAGAGACATTACAGTGTTGTGGAACATTTTGATACTGTTTCATATCTTTTTGGGATACAAAATTAATGAAGTTAAAACAAAGGCAATAGCAGCAAATCATGTACCCACACATGAATTGGTTCAGCAATATCCATATTTATGGGGACATGATAAAATGCAATATTTAGGAGTATAGATTAAAAATTATTCTGGTGTTGCAGCTAATGATATGGGGGAAGAGACTAAACAAAAATAATACAAAAACTGAGAAAATGGAAGTTTTGTTATGTGGATATGGATAGTAAGATGCAAACAATTAAATGATTTAGTCCCTTTAGTCTTATACACAGGTCAGGCATATTTTTATCAACCAAAGTAGAAGTTGTGGATAGCAATTAATAAAGAGCTGAAGGACTCTATCTGGGAGGGAAGACAGCAGGAGTCAAATGGAATAAGATGACTCTTCCAGTAGAACAGTGAAGATTGGGATTACCCGATTAAAAGGGGTATTTTAGAGCTACACTGTTAAGGCTCCTATACATAGCACAAGCAGAAAACTATAATTCAATGTGGAAAGCGATGATGATGAAGCTCAAGAGACAAGGAAAGACTGGGATTTTGGATGCAGGCTTTTAAGGAGGATAATAATAATCATACAGAATATTATATCCATAAAGTAGCAGAACATGTCCTAAGAAATAAGCCACCACAGGAATGGAGAAAGGAGATTCTGCCAATAGGGATGACTGCAATTAGGGATCTAAACAATCGACAAGAGAGGGCTGGAATTTATTGAAGAAAACTGGCAAATGAACCAAGGTATTGGGAGCAAGTAATTAGAGGGGGAAAGCTGATAGAATGTAAAGATGCCACAAATTTATTTGGACTACAGGTTAGAGATTGCCTTCCCTGTAAAGGATTGACATAAGGGTATAGGCAAAGAAAAAGATATAGGGGGCTCCTAAACAAAAGACCAGCACTGGTAGAGTTTTTAGTAGACTCTAGAACAGAAGTTGCCATTAAAAAAATAATAATTAGTAGAGTATATAAAATATTGCATGATAACTATAAGAATCAGAGGAGGTTAGAAAGAATTGGGAAGAGAAACTGGATAAGCAATTCATAAAGAAACAATGGGAGGATATATGTATGTTTATCTCCCAAATATGCAACAAAATCTAGGAGATTTAGGATTTTTGCTTGGAAATATTTACAGAGATATTTTTATACCCCAAGAAGATAGACTCCAGAGTTTTTCCTCAGGTAGACAGCAAATGTTGGAGGTGTGAGGTAATTGGGAACATATTTTCTGGGAGTGCGGTGAGTTGGTGGACTTTAAGGATTCCCTGCAGGGTGCACTGTCAGAGATGCTGGATGGGCAGATTGGTGTGACGAGGAATGATTTTTCTTAGCTATGATACAGAGTCAGAATTGCCTAGACATAAGGCCTTGCTGGTTAACTTTATGGGGGCTGCCAAAAAAGCAATTACTAGAAAATGGAAATCAAAAAATCTAAACCAAGTATACTAGAAGTAGTAAATATAGTAACAGAGATGAAACAGCTGGAATTGAAATCTTTAGAAAAAGGTAGACGCCAACTACATCGGAAACAATGGGAATTGTGAGAATGATGTTTAAAAGAAGGCAGGACTTGTAATGTTTGAAAATTATTGGGTAGATTATAAGTGACGTATAATGTTTGCAACTGGGAACGTTAGTATGGTTTGTGATGTGAAATGCTTGCAACTAGGATTATGTTGGTGTGGTTTGTTTTCATTTATATACATGTATGATTGCTTATGTTGTAAGTGGTAGTTTAATAAAGATTTTTCTTGTTTAAAAAAGGCAGGAATTGAATAATTTATGTAATGCTGCTTAGGTTATATGATATATAGCAATATATGTAAGTATAATGTCTGAAAACATAAACTTGCTAATACAGTTTGATTACTTTTATATAAATGTAAATTTGCCTATGTCACAAGTGATGGAGAAGAGGCGTATATGGGAGACAGAAGAGGATCAATTCTAAATGGGTCTATATTATAACCTCGAAAGTACAGTTTGTCGAACACCAAGGCGTCAACACGAAAACAGCGAAATCCTAAAAGCATGAATGGAAACTTCTGTGAATTTTTTCACAGGGAAAAAATTTGCTTGGCTCTTATCGGGAGTTTGCACTTTTCTCTAATGTAGAGCGATCTCGGAGTTGGTATATTTAGTTAGGGGGTGTGGGGGGTACATCCCCCCACATCGGGGGGACTTGATTAGTGTTTGAAAGTTTGTTTTGCTGTTGATCAGCCAAGCAAATTTTTTCCCTGTGAAAAAATTTGCGGAAGTGGCCGTTCATGTATTTAGGATTTCTCTGTTTTCATGTCAACGTCTTAGTGTTCGACAAACTGTAGTTTTGAAGTTCTAATATGGACATATGCTAAACAATGTAATTTCATAGAAAACATAATGACGCCTTGGAATATATTGGCAGGATCAAAAGTTTAGCACAGATCAATAAAGGGGCTCAAAATACATTGGAGCGATTGAAAAAGTGTTGAGCAAGGGAACTGAGGAGAAGCAGCAGCAGCATTAGAAGGGGCTATAATACTTAAGCACACTTGGTAGAACCTAGGTCTTGTGTCTGTGTTTTGGTAAGGCAAGATGACAACTGTGTATTTGCCTGATTAATGTTACTAATTATACTTTTCTTTCTTCTAGATGTAACCCGAACACCACTGCATATAAAAATTGTATCTTCTCAGTCAACAATACGGACCAGGCCTATATCCCAGCCCAAGACATTCTTGACCATTTCAGAGTC